>NC_091151.1:58792776-58952999 GCF_040958095.1 Procambarus clarkii
GTCAAAATATTGCTAAATTCGATGATTTTTAGTACGAAACAAAATGCAAGAAAACTTGCTTAAAAATGCAAAATTTGAAAATTCTGAGATTTGAAGGCCAAATCACATATCGTGAGAAAACTTGTAGTATCGAAATATTGGTAAAAACGAATATATATACGGAAAATCAAACTACATGAATAACGTGAAAAAAGTCACTATATTACCATATTTGAGGATTTTAACTTCAAATCATAGAGCGAGGTTTCGTATTATTTAGATCCAAGAAAAGACATGACAATGTTGTTTCTAATACAAATGATAAAAAATCAATGTGTTTTCATTAGAATTAACTAAAATGTTCCTGATTTTCCGTTTATATTACCGATGGAAGATGTACACGTAAAACCGCTCTAATCTGGCTGTAACGTCGATATATGCAATAAAAACAGAACTTCTCCCCTTTCCAATATCTTACTCAGTATTTTAACGAGAAACAAATAGTTGATTGAAAATTAAGTGTTTAAGGTTATTTTCTAATCAATTATGTGTTTGCATATTTTTATCGTATTTTTAATGAATTAAGAGCAATAAACTGAAAGTTCACAAAAACGTGCAAAAAAAGCAAAATATTGCCTAATTCGATGATATTTTGTTTATATCACATAAAGGAAAAGGGGATGATAAACGTCAAAATATTGCTGAATTCGGTGATTTTTAGTACGAAACAAAATGCAAGAAAACTTGCTTAAAATGCAATTTTATGCGAAAATCTGAGAAATGAAGGCCAAAGCACATATCGTGATACTACATGAAATAGCATCGAAATATTGGTAAAAATGAATATATATACGTAATATCAAACTACATGAAAAACGTGAAAAGTCATTATTATACCAAATTTGAGGATTTTAACTTCGAATCATAGAGCGACGTTTCGTATTTTTTAGACCCTAGAAAAGACGTATAAAGATGTTGCTTCCAATACAAATGATAAAAATCAATGTGTTTTCATTAGAATTAACTAAAATGTTCCTGATTTTCCGTTTATATTACCGATGGAAGATGAACACGTAAAACCGCTCTAATCCGGCTGAAACGTCGATATATGCCATAAAAACAGAACTTCTCCCCTTTCCAATATCTTACTCAGTATTTTAACGAGAAACAAATAGTTGATTGAAAATTAAGTTTTTAAGGTTAATTTCTAATCAATTATGTGTTTGCATAATTTTTATCGTTTTTTTAATGAATTAATAACAATAAACTGAAAATTCACAAAAACGTGGAAAAACGGCAAAATATTGCCTAATTCGATGATATTTTGTTTAAATCACATAAAGGAGAAGGGGATGATAAACGTCAAAATATTGCTGAATTCGAAGATTTTTAGTACGAAACAAAATGCAAGAAAACTTGCTTAAAATGCAATTTTATGCGAAAATCTGAGATTTGAAGTCCAAAGCACATATCGTGATACTACATGAAATAGTATCGAAATATTGGTAAAAATGAATATATATATACGCAATATCAAACTACATGAAAAACGTGAAAAAAGTCATTATTATACCAAATTTGAGGATTTTAACTTCGAATCATAGAGCGACGTTTCGTATTTTTTAGACCCTAGAAAAGACGTATAAAGATGTTGCCTCCAATACAAATGATAAAAATCAATGTGTTTTCTTTAGAATTAACTAAAATGTTCCTGATTTTCCGTTTATATTACCCATGGAAGATGTACACGTAAAACCGCTCTAATCCGGCAGAAACGTCGATATATGCAATAAAAACAGAACTTCTCCCCTTTCCAATATCTTACTCAGTATTTTAACGAGAAACAAATAGTTGATTGAAAATTAAGTTTTTAAGGTTATTTTCTGATCAATTATGTGTTTGCATAATTTTTATCGTATATTTAATGAATTAATAACAATAAACTGAAAATTCACAAAAACGTGGAAAAACGGCAAAATATTGCCTAATTCGATGATATTTTGTTTAAATCACATAAAGGAAAAAGGGATGATAAAGGTCAAAATATTGCTAAATTCGATGATTTTTAGTACAAAAGAAAATGCAAGAAAACTTGCTTAAAAATGCAAAATTTGAAAATTCTGAGATTTGAAGGCCAAATCACATATCGAGAGAAAACATGAAGTAGTATAGAAATATTGGTAAAAACGAATATATATACGTAAAATCAAACTACATGAATAACGTGAAAAAAGTCACTATATTACCATATTTGAGGATTTTAACTTCAAACATAGAGCGAGGTTTCGTATTATTTAGATCCAAGAAAAGACATATGACAA
This sequence comes from Procambarus clarkii, assembly GCF_040958095.1. NCBI lineage: Eukaryota > Metazoa > Arthropoda > Malacostraca > Decapoda > Cambaridae > Procambarus > Procambarus clarkii. The sequence continues at coordinate 58,795,077 of NC_091151.1, forward strand.
TGTTGTTTCAAATACAAATGATAAAAATCAATGTGTTTTCATTAGAATTAACTAAAATGTTCCTGAGTTTCCGTTTATATTACCGATGGAAGATGTACACGTAAAACGGCTCTAATCCGGCTGAAACGTCGATATATGCAATAAAAACAGAACTTCTCCCCTTTCCAATATCTTACTCAGTATTTTAACGAGAAACAAATAGATGATTGAAAATGAAGTATTTAAGGTTATTTTCTGATCAATTATGTGTTTGCATAATTTTTATCGTTTTTTTAATGAATTAAGAGCAATAAACTGAAAGTTCACAAAAACGTGGAAAAACAGCAAAATATTGCCTAATTCGATGATATTTTGTTTATATCACATAAAGGAAAAGGGAATGATAAACGTCAAAATATTGCTGAATTCGATGATTTTTAGTACGAAACAAAAGGCAAGAAAACTTGCTTAAAATGCAATTTTATGCGAAAATCTGAGATTTGAAGGCCAAAGCACATGTCGTGATACAACATGAAATAGTATCGAAATATTGGTAAAAATGAATATATATACGTAATATCAAACTACATGAAAAACGTGAAAAAAGTCATTATTATACCAAATTTGAGGATTTTAACTTCGAATCATAGAGCGACGTTTCGTATTTTTTAGACCCTAGAAAAGACGTATAAAGATGTTGCTTCCAATACAAATGATAAAAATCAATGTGTTTTCATTAGAATTAACTAAAAGGTTCCTGATTTTCCGTTTATATTAACGATGGAAGATGTACACGTAAAACGGCTCTAATCCGGCTGAAACGTCGATATATGCATTAAAAACAGAACTTCTCCCCTTTTCAATATCTTACTCAGTATTTTAACGAGAAACAAATAGATGATTGAAAATGAAGTATTTAGGGTTATTTTCTCATCAATTATGTGTTTGCATAATTTTTATCGTATATTTAATGAATTAATAACAATAAACTGAAAATTCACAAAAACGTGGAAAAACGGCAAAATATTGCCTAATTCGATGATATTTTGTTTAAATCACATAAAGGAAAAAGGGATGATAAAGGTCAAAATATTGCTAAATTCGATGATTTTTAGTACAAAAGAAAATGCAAGAAAACTTGCTTAAAATGCAAAATTTGAAAATTCTGAGATTTGAAGGCCAAATCACATATCGTGAGAAAACATGAAGTAGTATAGAAATATTGGTAAAAACGAATATATATTCGTAAAATCAAACTACATGAATAACGTGAAAAAAGTCACTATATTACCATATTTGAGGATTTTAACTTCAAATCATAAAGCGAGGTTTCGTATTATTTAGATCCAAGAAAAGACATATGACAATGTTGTTTCAAATACAAATGATAAAAATCAATGTGTTTTCATTAGAATTAACTAAAATGTTCCTGATTTTCCGTTTATATTACCGATGGAAGATGTACACGTAAAACGGCTCTAATCCGGCTGAAACGTCGATATATGCAATAAAAACAGAACTTCTCCCCTTTTCAATATCTTACTCAGTATTTTAACGAGAAACAAATAGATGATTGAAAATGAAGTATTTAAGGTTATTTTCTAATCAATTATGTGTTTGCATAATTTTTATCGTATATATAATGAATTAAGAGCAATAAACTGAAAGTTCACAAAAACGTGGAAAAACAGCAAAATATTGCCTAATTCGATGATATTTTGTTTATATCACATAAAGGAAAAAGGGATGATAAAGGTCAAAATATTGCTAAATTCGATGATTTTTAGTACAAAAGAAAATGCAAGAAAACTTGCTTAAAAATGCAAAATTTGAAAATTCTGAGATTTGAAGGCCAAATCACATATCGAGAGAAAACATGAAGTAGTATAGAAATATTGGTAAAAACGAATATATATACGTAAAATCAAACTACATGAATAACGTGAAAAAAATCACTATATTACCATATTTGAGGATTTTAACTTCAAACATAGAGCGAGGTTTCGTATTATTTAGATCCAAGAAAAGACATATGACAATGTTGTTTCAAATACAAATGATAAAAATCAATGTGTTTTCATTAGAATTAACTAAAATGTTCCTGAGTTTCCGTTTATATTACCGATGGAAGATGTACACGTAAAACGGCTCTAATCCGGCTGAAACGTCGATATATGCAATAAAAACAGAACTTCTCCCCTTTTCAATATCTTACTCAGTATTTTAACGAGAAACAAATAGATGATTGAAAATGAAGTATTTAAGGTTATTTTCTAATCAATTATGTGTTTGCATAATTTTTATCGTATATTTAATGAATTAAAAGCAATAAACTGAAAGTTCACAAAAACGTGGAAAAACAGCAAAATATTGCCTAATTCGATGATATTTTGTTTATATCACATAAAGGAAAAGGGGATGATAAACGTCAAAATATTGCTAAATTCGATGATTTTTAGTACGAAACAAAATGCAAGAAAACTTGCTTAAAAATGCAAAATTTGAAAATTCTGAGATTTGAAGGCCAAATCACATATCGTGAGAAAACTTGAAGTAGTATCGAAATATTGGTAAAAACGAATATATATATACGGAAAATCAAACTACATGAATAACGTGAAAAAAGTCACTATATTACCATATTTGAGGATTTTAACTTCAAATCATAGAGCGAGGTTTCGTATTATTTAGATCCAAGAAAAGACATATGACAATGTTGTTTGAAATACAAATGATAAAAATCAATGTGTTTTCATTAGAATTAACTAAAATGTTCCTGATTTTCCGTTTATATTACCGATGGAAGATGTACACGTAAAACCGCTCTAATCCGGCTGAAACGTCGATATATGCAATAAAAACAGAACTTCTCCCCTTTCCAATATCTTACTCAGTATTTTAACGAGAAACAAATAGTTGATTGAAAATTAAGTTTTTAAGTTTAATTTCTAATCAATTATGTGTTTGCATAATTTTTATCTTTTTTTAATGAATTAAGAGCAATAAACTGAAAGTTCACAAAAACGTGGAAAAACAGCAAAATATTGCCTAATTCGATGATAGTTTGTTTTTATCACAGAAAGGAAAAGGGGATGATAAACGTCAAAATATTGCTGAATTCGATGATTTTTAGTACGAAACAAAATGCAAGAAAACTTGCTTAAAATGCAATTTTATGCGAAAATCTGATATATGAAGGCCAAAGCACATATCGTGATACTACATGAAATAGTATCGAAATATTGGTAAAAATGAATATATATATACGTAATATCAAACTACATGAAAAACGTGAAAAAAGTCATTATTATACCAAATTTGAGGATTTTAACTTCGAATCATAGAGCGACGTTTCGTATTTTTTAGACCCTAGAAAAGACGTATAAAGATGTTGCTTTCAATACAAATGATAAAAATCAATGTGTTTTCATTAGAATTAACTAAAATGTTCCTGATTTTCCGTTTATATTACCCATGGAAGATGTACACGTAAAACCGCTCTAATCCGGCTGAAACGTCGATATATGCAATAAAAACAGAACTTCTCCCCTTTCCAATATCTTACTCAGTATTTTAACGAGAAACAAATAGTTGATTGAAAATTAAGTTTTTAAGGTTATTTTCTGATCAATTATGTGTTTGCATAATTTTTATCGTATATTTAATGAATTAATAACAATAAACTGAAAATTCACAAAAACGTGGAAAAACGGCAAAATATTGCCTAATTCGATGATATTTTGTTTAAATCACATAAAGGAAAAAGGGATGATAAAGGTCAAAATATTGCTAAATTCGATGATTTTTAGTACAAAAGAAAATGCAAGAAAACTTGCTTAAAAATGAAAAATTTGAAAATTCTGAGATTTGAAGGCCAAATCACATATCGAGAGAAAACATGAAGTAGTATAGAAATATTGGTAAAAACGAATATATATACGTAAAATCAAACTACATGAATAACGTGAAAAAAGTCACTATATTACCATATTTGAGGATTTTAACTTCAAACATAGAGCGAGGTTTCGTATTATTTAGATCCAAGAAAAGACATATGACAATGTTGTTTCAAATACAAATGATAAAAATCAATGTGTTTTCATTAGAATTAACTAAAATGTTCCTGAGTTTCCGTTTATATTACCGATGGAAGATGTACACGTAAAACGGCTCTAATCCGGCTGAAACGTCGATATATGCAATAAAAACAGAACTTCTCCCCTTTTCAATATCTTACTCAGTATTTTAACGAGAAACAAATAGATGATTGAAAATGAAGTATTTAAGGTTATTTTCTAATCAATTATGTGTTTGCATAATTTTTATCGTATATTTAATGAATTAAGAGCAATAAACTGAAAGTTCACAAAAACGTGGAAAAACGGCAAAATATTGCCTAATTCGATGATATTTTGTTTAAATCACATAAAGGAAAAAGGGATGATAAAGGTCAAAATATTGCTAAATTCGATGATTTTTAGTACAAAAGAAAATGCAAGAAAACTTGCTTAAAAATGCAAAATTTGAAAATTCTGAGATTTGAAGGCCAAATCACATATCGTGAGAAAACTTGTAGTATCGAAATATTGGTAAAAACGAATATATATACGGAAAATCAAACTACATGAATAACGTGAAAAAAGTCACTATATTACCATATTTGAGGATTTTAACTTCAAATCATAGAGCGAGGTTTCGTATTATTTAGATCCAAGAAAAGACATGACAATGTTGTTTCTAATACAAATGATAAAAAATCAATGTGTTTTCATTAGAATTAACTAAAATGTTCCTGATTTTCCGTTTATATTACCGATGGAAGATGTACACGTAAAACCGCTCTAATCTGGCTGAAACGTCGATATATGCAATAAAAACAGAACTTCTCCCCTTTCCAATATCTTACTCAGTATTTTAACGAGAAACAAATAGTTGATTGAAAATTAAGTGTTTAAGGTTATTTTCTAATCAATTATGTGTTTGCATAATTTTTATCGTATTTTTAATGAATTAAGAGCAATAAACTGAAAGTTCACAAAAACGTGCAAAAAAAGCAAAATATTGCCTAATTCGAAGATATTTTGTTTATATCACATAAAGGAAAAGGGGATGATAAACGTCAAAATATTGCTGAATTCGATGATTTTTAGTACGAAACAAAATGCAAGAAAACTTGCTTAAAATGCAATTTTATGCGAAAATCTGAGAAATGAAGGCCAAAGCACATATCGTGATACTACATGAAATAGCATCGAAATATTGGTAAAAATGAATATATATACGTAATATCAAACTACATGAAAAACGTGAAAAGTCATTATTATACCAAATTTGAGGATTTTAACTTCGAATCATAGAGCGACGTTTCGTATTTTTTAGACCCTAGAAAAGACGTATAAAGATGTTGCTTCCAATACAAATGATAAAAATCAATGTGTTTTTATTAGAATTAACTAAAATGTTCCTGATTTTCCGTTTATATTACCGATGGAAGATGTACACGTAAAACCGCTCTAATCCGGCTGAAACGTCGATATATGCCATAAAAACAGAACTTCTCCCCTTTCCAATATCTTACTCAGTATTTTAACGAGAAACAAATAGTTGATTGAAAATTAAGTTTTTAAGGTTAATTTCTAATCAATTATGTGTTTGCATAACTTTTATCGTTTTTTTAATGAATTAATAACAATAAACTGAAAATTCACAAAAACGTGGAAAAACGGCAAAATATTGCCTAATTCGATGATATTTTGTTTAAATCACATAAAGGAAAAAGGGATGATAAAGTTCAAAATATTGCTAAATTCGATGATTTTTAGTACAAAAGAAAATGCAAGAAAACTTGCTTAAAATGCAAAATTTGAAAATTCTGAGATTTGAAGGCCAAATCACATATCGTGAGAAAACATGAAATAGTATAGAAATATTGGTAAAAACGAATATATATACGTAAAATCAAACTACATGAATAACGTGAAAAAAGTCACTATATTACCATATTTGAGGATTTTAACTTCAAATCATAGAGCGAGGTTTCGTATTATTTAGATCCAAGAAAAGACATATGACAATGTTGTTTCAAATACTAATGATAAAAATCAATGTGTTTTCATTAGAATTAACTAAAATGTTCCTGATTTTCCGTTTATATTACCGATGGAAAATGTACACGTAAAACCGCTCTAATCCGGCTGAAACGTCGATATATGCAATAAAAACAGAACTTCTCGCCTTTCCAATATCTTACTCAGTATTTTAACGAGAAACAAATAGTTGATTGAAAATTAAGTTTTTAAGGTTAATTTCTAATCATTTATGTGTTTGCATAATTTTTATCGTTTTTTAATGAATTAAGAGCAATAAACTGAAAGTTCACAAAAACGTGGAAAAACAGCAAAATATTGCCTAATTCGATGATATTTTGTTTATATCACATAAAGGAAAAGGGGATGATAAACGTCAAAATATTGCTGAATTCGATGATTTTTAGTACGAAACAAAATGCAAGAAAACTTGCTTAAAATGCAATTTTATGCAAAAATCTGAGATATGAAGGCCAAAGCACATATCGTGATACTACATGAAATAGTATCGAAATATTGGTAAAAATGAATATATATACGTAATATCAAACTACATGAAAAACGTGAAAAAGTCATTATTATACCAAATTTGAGGATTTTAACTTCGAATCATAGAGCGACGTTTCGTATTTTTTAGACCCTAGAAAAGACGTATAAAGATGTTGCTTCCAATACAAATGATAAAAATCAATGTGTTTTCATTAGAATTAACTAAAATGTTCAGATTTTCCGTTTATATTACCGATGGAAGATGTACACGTAAAACGGCTCTAATCCGGCTGAAACGTCGATATATGCAATAAAAACAGAACTTCTCCCCTTTTCAATATCTTACTCAGTATTTTAACGAGAAACAAATAGATGATTGAAAATTAAGTATTTAAGGTTTTTTTCTGATCAATTATGTGTTTGCATAATTTTTATCGTATATTTAATGAAATAATAACAATAAACTGAAAATTCACAAAAACGTGGAAAAACGGCAAAATATTGCCTAATTCGATGATATTTTGTTTAAATCACATAAAGGAAAAAGGGATGATAAAGGTCAAAATATTGCTAAATTCGATGATTTTTAGTACAAAAGAAAATGCAAGAAAACTTGCTTAAAAATGCAAAATTTGAAAATTCTGAGATTTGAAGGCCAAATCACATATCGTGAGAAAACTTGTAGTATCGAAATATTGGTAAAAACGAATATATATACGTAAAATCAAACTACATGAATAACGTGAAAAAAGTCACTATATTACCATATTTGAGGATTTTAACTTCAAATCATAGAGCGAGGTTTCGTATTATTTAGATCCAAGAAAAGACATATGACAATGTTGTTTCCAATACAAATGATAAAAATCAATGTGTTTTCATTAGAATTAACTAAAATGTTCCTGAGTTTCCGTTTATATTACCGATGGAAGATGTACACGTAAAACGGCTCTAATCCGGCTGAAACGTCGATATATGCAATAAAAACAGAACTTCTCCCCTTTTCAATATCTTACTCAGTATTTTAACGAGAAACAAATAGTTGATTGAAAATTAAGTGTTTAATGTTAATTTCTAATCAATTATGTGTTTGCATAATTTTTATCGTATTTTTAATGAATTAAGAGCAATAAACTGAAAGTTCACAAAAACGTGCAAAAACAGCAAAATATTGCCTAATTCGATGATATTTTGCTTATATCACATAAAGGAAAAGGGGATGATAAACGTCAAAATATTGCTGAATACGATGATTTTTAGTACGAAACAAAATGCAAGAAAACTTGCTTAAAATGCAATTTTATGCGAAAATCTGAGATATGAAGGCCAAAGCACATATCGTGATACTACATGAAATAGTATCGAAATATTAGTAAAAATGAATATATATACGTAATATCAAACTACATGAAAAACGTGAAAAAAGTCATTATTATACCAAATTTGAGGATTTTAACTTCGAATCATAGAGCGACGTTTCGTATTTTTTAGACCCTAGAAAAGACGTATAAAGATGTTGCTTCCAATACAAATGATATAAATCAATGTGTTTTCATTAGAATTAACTAAAATGTTCCTGATTTTCCGTTTATATTACCGATGGAAGGATGTACACGTAAAACGGCTCTAATCCGGCTGAAACGTCGATATATGCAATAAAAACAGAACTTCTCCCCTTTTCAATATCTTACTCAGTATTTTAACGAGAAACAAATAGATGATTGAAAATGAAGTATTTAAGGTTATTTTCTGATCAATTATGTGTTTGCATAATTTTTATCGTATATTTAATGAATTAATAACAATAAACTGAAAATTCACAAAAACGTGGAAAAACGGCAAAATATTGCCTAATTCGATGATATTTTGTTTAAATCACATAAAGGAAAAGGGGATGATAAAGGTCAAAATATTGCTAAATTCGATGAATTTAAGTACAAAAGAAAATGAAAGAAAACTTGCTTAAAAATGCAAAATTTTAAAATTCTGAGATTTGAAGGCCAAATCGTGAGAAAACATGAAGTTGTATCGAAATATTGGTAAAACGAATATATATACGTAAAATCAAACTACATGAATAACGTGAAAAAAGTCACTATATTACCATATTTGAGGATTTTAACTTCAAATCATAGAGCGAGGTTTCGTATTATTTAGATCCAAGAAAAGACATATGACAATGTTTTTTGAAATACAAATGATAAAAATCAATGTGTTTTCATTAGAATTAACTAAAATGTTCCTGATTTTCCGTTTATATTACCGATGGAAGATGTACACGTAAAACCGCTCTAATCTGGCTGAAACGTCGATATATGCAATAAAAACAGAACTTCTCCCCTTTCCAATATCTTACTCAGTATTTTAACGAGAAACAAATAGTTGATTGAAAATTAAGTGTTTAAGGTTAATTTCTAATCAATTATGTGTTTGCATAATTTTTATCGTTTTTTTAATGAATTAAGAGCAATAAACTGAAAGTTCACAAAAACGTGGAAAAACAGCAAAATATTCGATGATATTTTGTTTATATCACATAAAGGAAAAGGGAATGATAAACGTCAAAATATTGCTGAATTCGATGATTTTTAGTACGAAACAAAAGGCAAGAAAACTTGCTTAAAATGCAATTTTATGCGAAAATCTGAGATTTGAAGGCCAAAGCACATGTCGTGATACAACATGAAATAGTATCGAAATATTGGTAAAAATGAATATATATACGTAATATCAAACTACATGAAAAACGTGAAAAAAGTCATTATTATACCAAATTTGAGGATTTTAACTTCGAATCATAGAGCGACGTTTCGTATTTTTTAGACCCTAGAAAAGACGTATAAAGATGTTGCTTCCAATACAAATGATAAAAATCAATGTGTTTTCATTAGAATTAACTAAAATGTTCCTGATTTTCCGTTTATATTACCGATGGAAGATGTACACGTAAAATGGCTCTAATCCGGCTGAAACGTCGATATATGCAATAAAAACAGAACTTCTCCCCTTTTCAATATCTTACTCAGTATTTTAACGAGAAACAAATAGATGATTGAAAATGAAGTATTTAAGGTTATTTTCTAATCAATTATGTGTTTGCATAATTTTTATCGTATATATAATGAATTAAGAGCAATAAACTGAAAGTTCACAAAAACGTGGAAAAACAGCAAAATATTGCCTAATTCGATGATATTTTGTTTATATCACATAAAGGAAAAAGGGATGATAAAGGTCAAAATATTGCTAAATTCGATGATTTTTAGTACAAAAGAAAATGCAAGAAAACTTGCTTAAAAATGCAAAATTTGAAAATTCTGAGATTTGAAGGCCAAATCACATATCGAGAGAAAACATGAAGTAATATAGAAATATTGGTAAAAACGAATATATATACGTAAAATCAAACTACATGAATAACGTGAAAAAAATCACTATATTACCATATTTGAGGATTTTAACTTCAAACATAGAGCGAGGTTTCGTATTATTTAGATCCAAGAAAAGACATATGACAATGTTGTTTCAAATACAAATGATAAAAATCAATGTGTTTTCATTAGAATTAACTAAAATGTTCCTGAGTTTCCGTTTATATTACCGATGGAAGATGTACACGTAAAACGGCTCTAATCCGGCTGAAACGTCGATATATGCAATAAAAACAGAACTTCTCCCCTTTTCAATATCTTACTCAGTATTTTAACGAGAAACAAATAGATGATTGAAAATGAAGTATTTAAGGTTATTTTCTAATCAATTATGTGTTTGCATAATTTTTATCGTATATTTAATGAATTAAGAGCAATAAACTGAAAGTTCACAAAAACGTGGAAAAACAGCAAAATATTGCCTAATTCGATGATATTTTGTTTATATCACATAAAGGAAAAGGGGATGATAAACGTCAAAATATTGCTAAATTCGATGATTTTTAGTACGAAACAAAATGCAAGAAAACTTGCTTAAAAATGCAAAATTTGAAAATTCTGAGATTTGAAGGCCAAATCACATATCGTGAGAAAACTTGAAGTAGTATCGAAATATTGGTAAAAACGAATATATATATACGGAAAATCAAACTACATGAATAACGTGAAAAAAGTCACTATATTACCATATTTGAGGATTTTAACTTCAAATCATACAGCGAGGTTTCGTATTATTTAGATCCAAGAAAAGACATATGACAATGTTGTTTGAAATACAAATGATAAAAATCAATGTGTTTTCATTAGAATTAACTAAAATGTTCCTGATTTTCCGTTTATATTACCGATGGAAGATGTACACGTAAAACCACTCTAATCCGGCTGAAACGTCGATATATGCAATAAAAACAGAACTTCTCCCCTTTCCAATATCTTACTCAGTATTTTAACGAGAAACAAATAGTTGATTGAAAATTAAGTTTTTAAGTTTAATTTCTAATCAATTATGTGTTTGCATAATTTTTATCGTATATTTAATGAATTAATGACAATAAACTGAAAATTCACAAAAACGTGGAAAAACAGCAAAATATTGCCTAATTCGATGATATTTTGTTTATATCACATAAGGGAAAAGGGGATGATAAACGTTAAAATATTGCTAAATTCGATGATGTTTAGTACGAAACAAAATGCAAGAAAACTTGCTTAAAAATGCAAAATTTGAAAATTCTGAGATTTGAAGGCCAAATCACATATCGTGAGAAAACTTGAAGTAGTATCGAAATATTGGTAAAAACGAATATATATACGGAAAATCAAACTACATGAATAACGTGAAAAAAGTCACTATATTACCATATTTGAGGATTTTAACTTCAAATCATAGAGCGAGGTTTCGTATTATTTAGATCCAAGAAAAGACATATGACAATGTTGTTTCTAATACAAATGATAAAAAATCAATGTGTTTTCATTAGAATTAACTAAAATGTTCCTGATTTTCCGTTTATATTACCGATGGAAGATGTACACGTAAAACGGCTCTAATCCGGCTGAAACGTCGATATATGCAATAAAAACAGAACTTCTCCCCTTTTCAATATCTTACTCAGTATTTTAACGAGAAACAAATAGTTGATTGAAAATTAAGTGTTGAAGGTTAATTTCTAATCAATTATGTGTTTGCATAATTTTTATCGTATTTTTAATGAATTAAGAGCAATAAACTGAAAGTTCACAAAAACGTGCAAAAACAGCAAAATATTGCCTAATTCGATGATATTTTGTTTATATCACATAAAGGAAAACGGGATGACAAACGTCAAAATATTGCTGAATTCGATGATTTTTAGTACGAAACAAAATGCAAGAAAACTTGCTTAAAATGCAATTTTATGCGAAAATCTGAAATATGAAGGCCAAAGCACATATCGTGATACTACATGAAATAGTATCGAAATATTAGTAAAAATGAATATATATACGTAATATCAAACTACATGAAAAACGTGAAAAAAGTCATTATTATACCAAACTTGAGGATTTTAACTTCGAATCATAGAGCGACGTTTCGTATTTTTTAGACCCTAGAAAAGACGTATAAAGATGTTGCTTCCAATACAAATGATAAAAATCAATGTGTTTTCATTAGAATTAACTAAAATGTTCCTGATTTTCCGTTTATATTACCGATGGAAGATGTACACGTAAAACGGCTCTAATCCGGCTGAAACGTCGATATATGCAATAAAAACAGAACTTCTCCCCTTTTCAATATCTTACTCAGTATTTTAACGAGAAACAAATAGATGATTGAAAATGAAGTATTTAAGGTTATTTTCTGATCAATTATGTGTTTGCATAATTTTTATCGTATATTTAATGAATTAAGAGCAATAAACTGAAAGTTCACAAAAACGTGGAAAAACAGCAAAATATTGCCTAATTCGATGATATTTTGTTTATATCACATAAAGGAAAAGGGGATGATAAACGTCAAAATATTGCTAAATTCGATGATTTTTAGTACGAAACAAAATGCAAGAAAACTTGCTAAAAATGCAAAATTTGAAAATTCTGAGATTTGAAGGCCAAATCACATATCGTGAGAAAACTTGAAGTAGTATCGAAATATTGGTAAAAACGAATATATATACGGAAAATCAAACTACATGAATAACGTGAAAAAAGTCACTATATTACCATATTTGAGGATTTTAACTTCAAATCATAGAGCGAGGTTTCGTTTTATTTAGATCCAAGAAAAGACATATGACAATGTTGTTTCAAATACAAATGATAAAAATCAATGTGTTTTCATTAGAATTAACTAAAATGTTCCTGATTTTCCGTTTATATTACCGATGGAAGATGTACACGTAAAACCGCTCTAATCTGGCTGAAACGTCGATATATGCAATAAAACAGAACTTCTCCCCTTTCCAATATCTTACTCAGTATTTTAACGAGAAACAAATAGTTGATTGAAAATTAAGTGTTTAAGGTTAATTTCTAATCAATTATGTGTTTGCATAATTTTTATCGTTTTTTTAATGAATTAAGAGCAATAAACTGAAAGTTCACAAAACGTGGAAAAACAGCAAAATATTGCCTAATTCGATGATATTTTGTTTATATCACATAAAGGAAAAGGGAATGATAAACGTCAAAGTATTGCTGAATTCGATGATTTTTAGTACGAAACAAAAGGCAAGAAAACTTGCTTAAAATGCAATTTTATGCGAAAATCTGAGATTTGAAGGCCAAAGCACATGTCGTGATACAACATGAAATAGTATCGAAATATTGGTAAAAATGAATATATATACGTAATATCAAACTACATGAAAAACGTGAAAAAAGTCATTATTATACCAAATTTGAGGATTTTAACTTCGAATCATAGAGCGACGTTTCGTATTTTTTAGACCCTAGAAAAGACGTATAAAGATGTTGCTTCCAATACAAATGATAAAAATCAATGTGTTTTCATTAGAATTAACTAAAATGTTCCTGATTTTCCGTTTATATTACCGATGGAAGATGTACACGTAAAACGGCTCTAATCCGGCTGAAACGTCGATATATGCAATAAAAACAGAACTTCTCCCCTTTTCAATATCTTACTCAGTATTTTAACGAGAAACAAATAGATGATTGAAAATGAAGTATTTAAGGTTATTTTCTAATCAATTATGTGTTTGCATAATTTTTATCGTATATATAATGAATTAAGAGCAATAAACTGAAAGTTCACAAAAACGTGGAAAAACAGCAAAATATTGCCTAATTCGATGATATTTTGTTTATATCACATAAAGGAAAAAGGGATGATAAAGGTCAAAATATTGCTAAATTCGATGATTTTTAGTACAAAAGAAAATGCAAGAAAACTTGCTTAAAAATGCAAAATTTGAAAATTCTGAGATTTGAAGGCCAAATCACATATCGAGAGAAAACATGAAGTAATATAGAAATATTGGTAAAAACGAATATATATACGTAAAATCAAACTACATGAATAACGTGAAAAAAATCACTATATTACCATATTTGAGGATTTTAACTTCAAATCATAGAGCGAGGTTTCGTATTATTTAGATCCAAGAAAAGACATATGACAATGTTGTTTGAAATACAAATGATAAAAATCAATGTGTTTTCATTAGAATTAACTAAAATGTTCCTGATTTTCCGTTTATATTACCGATGGAAGATGTACACGTAAAACCGCTCTAATCCGGCTGAAACGTCGATATATGCAATAAAAACAGAACTTCTCCCCTTTCCAATATCTTACTCAGTATTTTAACGAGAAACAAATAGTTGATTGAAAATTAAGTTTTTAAGTTTAATTTCTAATCAATTATGTGTTTGCATAATTTTTATCGTATATTTAATGAATTAATGACAATAAACTGAAAATTCACAAAAACGTGGAAAAACAGCAAAATATTGCCTAATTCGATGATATTTTGTTTATATCACATAAGGGAAAAGGGGATGATAAACGTTAAAATATTGCTAAATTCGATGATGTTTAGTACGAAACAAAATGCAAGAAAACTTGCTTAAAAATGCAAAATTTGAAAATTCTGAGATTTGAAGGCCAAATCACATATCGTGAGAAAACTTGAAGTAGTATCGAAATATTGGTAAAAACGAATATATATACGGAAAATCAAACTACATGAATAACGTGAAAAAAGTCACTATATTACCATATTTGAGGATTTTAACTTCAAATCATAGAGCGAGGTTTCGTATTATTTAGATCCAAGAAAAGACATATGACAATGTTGTTTCTAATACAAATGATAAAAAATCAATGTGTTTTCATTAGAATTAACTAAAATGTTCCTGATTTTCCGTTTATATTACCGATGGAAGATGTACACGTAAAACGGCTCTAATCCGGCTGAAACGTCGATATATGCAATAAAAACAGAACTTCTCCCCTTTTCAATATCTTACTCAGTATTTTAACGAGAAACAAATAGTTGATTGAAAATTAAGTGTTGAAGGTTAATTTCTAATCAATTATGTGTTTGCATAATTTTTATCGTATTTTTAATGAATTAAGAGCAATAAACTGAAAGTTCACAAAAACGTGCAAAAACAACAAAATATTGCCTAATTCGATGATATTTTGTTTATATCACATAAAGGAAAACGGGATGACAAACGTCAAAATATTGCTGAATTCGATGATTTTTAGTACGAAACAAAATGCAAGAAAACTTGCTTAAAATGCAATTTTATGCGAAAATCTGAGATTTGAAGGCCAAAGCACATATCGTGATACTACATGAAATAGTATCGAAATATTGGTAAAAATGAATATATATACGTAATATCAAACTACATGAAAAACGTGAAAATTCATTATTATACCAAATTTGAGGATTTTAACTTCGAATCATAGAGCGACGTTTCGTATTTTTTAGACCCTAGAAAAGACGTATAAAGATGTTGCTTCCAATACAAATGATAAAAATCAATGTGTTTTCATTAGAATTAACTAAAATGTTCCTGATTTTCCGTTTATATTACCGATGGAAGATGTACACGTAAAACGGCTCTAATCCGGCTGAAACGTCGATATATGCAATAAAAACAGAACTTCTCCCCTTTTCAATATCTTACTCAGTATTTTAACGAGAAACAAATAGATGATTGAAAATGAAGTATTTAAGGTTATTTTCTCATCAATTATGTGTTTGCATATTTTTTATCGTATATTTAATGAATTATTAACAATAAACTGAAAATTCACAGAAACGTGGAAAAACGGCAAAATATTGGCTAATTCGATTTTGTTTAAACCACATAAAGGAAAAAGGGATGATAAAGTTCAAAATATTGCTAAATTCGATGATTTTTAGTACAAAAGAAAATGCAAGAAAACTTGCTTAAAATGCAAAATTTGAAAATTCTGAGATTTGAAGGCCAAATCACATATCGTGAGAAAACATGAAATAGTATAGAAATATTGGTAAAAACGAATATATATACGTAAAATCAAACTACATGAATAACGTGAAAAAAGTCACTATATTACCATATTTGAGGATTTTAACTTCAAATCATAGAGCGAGGTTTCGTATTATTTAGATCCAAGAAAAGACATATGACAATGTTGTTTCAAATACTAATGATAAAAATCAATGTGTTTTCATTAGAATTAACTAAAATGTTCCTGATTTTCCGTTTATATTACCGATGGAAAATGTACACGTAAAACCGCTCTAATCCGGCTGAAACGTCGATATATGCAATAAAAACAGAACTTCTCGCCTTTCCAATATCTTACTCAGTATTTTAACGAGAAACAAATAGTTGATTGAAAATTAAGTTTTTAAGGTTAATTTCTAATCATTTATGTGTTTGCATAATTTTTATCGTTTTTTAATGAATTAAGAGCAATAAACTGAAAGTTCACAAAAACGTGGAAAAACAGCAAAATATTGCCTAATTCGATGATATTTTGTTTATATCACATAAAGGAAAAGGGGATGATAAACGTCAAAATATTGCTGAATTCGATGATTTTTAGTACGAAACAAAATGCAAGAAAACTTGCTTAAAATGCAATTTTATGCAAAAATCTGAGATATGAAGGCCAAAGCACATATCGTGATACTACATGAAATAGTATCGAAATATTGGTAAAAATGAATATATATACGTAATATCAAACTACATGAAAAACGTGAAAAAGTCATTATTATACCAAATTTGAGGATTTTAACTTCGAATCATAGAGCGACGTTTCGTATTTTTTAGACCCTAGAAAAGACGTATAAAGATGTTGCTTCCAATACAAATGATAAAAATCAATGTGTTTTCATTAGAATTAACTAAAATGTTCAGATTTTCCGTTTATATTACCGATGGAAGATGTACACGTAAAACGGCTCTAATCCGGCTGAAACGTCGATATATGCAATAAAAACAGAACTTCTCCCCTTTTCAATATCTTACTCAGTATTTTAACGAGAAACAAATAGATGATTGAAAATTAAGTATTTAAGGTTTTTTTCTGATCAATTATGTGTTTGCATAATTTTTATCGTATATTTAATGAAATAATAACAATAAACTGAAAATTCACAAAAACGTGGAAAAACGGCAAAATATTGCCTAATTCGATGATATTTTGTTTAAATCACATAAAGGAAAAAGGGATGATAAAGGTCAAAATATTGCTAAATTCGATGATTTTTAGTACAAAAGAAAATGCAAGAAAACTTGCTTAAAAATGCAAAATTTGAAAATTCTGAGATTTGAAGGCCAAATCACATATCGTGAGAAAACTTGTAGTATCGAAATATTGGTAAAAACGAATATATATACGTAAAATCAAACTACATGAATAACGTGAAAAAAGTCACTATATTACCATATTTGAGGATTTTAACTTCAAATCATAGAGCGAGGTTTCGTATTATTTAGATCCAAGAAAAGACATATGACAATGTTGTTTCAAATACAAATGATAAAAATCAATGTGTTTTCATTAGAATTAACTAAAATGTTCCTGAGTTTCCGTTTATATTACCGATGGAAGATGTACACGTAAAACGGCTCTAATCCGGCTGAAACGTCGATATATGCAATAAAAACAGAACTTCTCCCCTTTTCAATATCTTACTCAGTATTTTAACGAGAAACAAATAGTTGATTGAAAATTAAGTGTTTAATGTTAATTTCTAATCAATTATGTGTTTGCATAATTTTTATCGTATTTTTAATGAATTAAGAGCAATAAACTGAAAGTTCACAAAAACGTGCAAAAACAGCAAAATATTGCCTAATTCGATGATATTTTGCTTATATCACATAAAGGAAAAGGGGATGATAAACGTCAAAATATTGCTGAATACGATGATTTTTAGTACGAAACAAAATGCAAGAAAACTTGCTTAAAATGCAATTTTATGCGAAAATCTGAGATATGAAGGCCAAAGCACATATCGTGATACTACATGAAATAGTATCGAAATATTAGTAAAAATGAATATATATACGTAATATCAAACTACATGAAAAACGTGAAAAAAGTCATTATTATACCAAATTTGAGGATTTTAACTTCGAATCATAGAGCGACGTTTCGTATTTTTTAGACCCTAGAAAAGACGTATAAAGATGTTGCTTCCAATACAAATGATATAAATCAATGTGTTTTCATTAGAATTAACTAAAATGTTCCTGATTTTCCGTTTATATTACCGATGGAAGGATGTACACGTAAAACGGCTCTAATCCGGCTGAAACGTCGATATATGCAATAAAAACAGAACTTCTCCCCTTTTCAATATCTTACTCAGTATTTTAACGAGAAACAAATAGATGATTGAAAATGAAGTATTTAAGGTTATTTTCTGATCAATTATGTGTTTGCATAATTTTTATCGTATATTTAATGAATTAATAACAATAAACTGAAAATTCACAAAAACGTGGAAAAACGGCAAAATATTGCCTAATTCGATGATATTTTGTTTAAATCACATAAAGGAAAAGGGGATGATAAAGGTCAAAATATTGCTAAATTCGATGAATTTTAGTACAAAAGAAAATGCAAGAAAACTTGCTTAAAAATGCAAAATTTTAAAATTCTGAGATTTGAAGGCCAAATCGTGAGAAAACATGAAGTTGTATCGAAATATTGGTAAAACGAATATATATACGTAAAATCAAACTACATGAATAACGTGAAAAAAGTCACTATATTACCATATTTGAGGATTTTAACTTCAAATCATAGAGCGAGGTTTCGTATTATTTAGATCCAAGAAAAGACATATGACAATGTTTTTTGAAATACAAATGATAAAAATCAATGTGTTTTCATTAGAATTAACTAAAATGTTCCTGATTTTCCGTTTATATTACCGATGGAAGATGTACACGTAAAACCGCTCTAATCTGGCTGAAACGTCGATATATGCAATAAAAACAGAACTTCTCCCCTTTCCAATATCTTACTCAGTATTTTAACGAGAAACAAATAGTTGATTGAAAATTAAGTGTTTAAGGTTAATTTCTAATCAATTATGTGTTTGCATAATTTTTATCGTTTTTTTTAATGAATTAAGAGCAATAAACTGAAAGTTCACAAAAACGTGGAAAAACAGCAAAATATTCGATGATATTTTGTTTATATCACATAAAGGAAAAGGGAATGATAAACGTCAAAATATTGCTGAATTCGATGATTTTTAGTACGAAACAAAAGGCAAGAAAACTTGCTTAAAATGCAATTTTATGCGAAAATCTGAGATTTGAAGGCCAAAGCACATGTCGTGATACAACATGAAATAGTATCGAAATATTGGTAAAAATGAATATATATACGTAATATCAAACTACATGAAAAACGTGAAAAAAGTCATTATTATACCAAATTTGAGGATTTTAACTTCGAATCATAGAGCGACGTTTCGTATTTTTTAGACCCTAGAAAAGACGTATAAAGATGTTGCTTCCAATACAAATGATAAAAATCAATGTGTTTTCATTAGAATTAACTAAAATGTTCCTGATTTTCCGTTTATATTACCGATGGAAGATGTACACGTAAAACGGCTCTAATCCGGCTGAAACGTCGATATATGCAATAAAAACAGAACTTCTCCCCTTTTCAATATCTTACTCAGTATTTTAACGAGAAACAAATAGATGATTGAAAATGAAGTATTTAAGGTTATTTTCTAATCAATTATGTGTTTGCATAATTTTTATCGTATATATAATGAATTAAGAGCAATAAACTGAAAGTTCACAAAAACGTGGAAAAACAGCAAAATATTGCCTAATTCGATGATATTTTGTTTATATCACATAAAGGAAAAAGGGATGATAAAGGTCAAAATATTGCTAAATTCGATGATTTTTAGTACAAAAGAAAATGCAAGAAAACTTGCTTAAAAATGCAAAATTTGAAAATTCTGAGATTTGAAGGCCAAATCACATATCGAGAGAAAACATGAAGTAATATAGAAATATTGGTAAAAACGAATATATATACGTAAAATCAAACTACATGAATAACGTGAAAAAAATCACTATATTACCATATTTGAGGATTTTAACTTCAAACATAGAGCGAGGTTTCGTATTATTTAGATCCAAGAAAAGACATATGACAATGTTGTTTCAAATACAAATGATAAAAATCAATGTGTTTTCATTAGAATTAACTAAAATGTTCCTGAGTTTCCGTTTATATTACCGATGGAAGATGTACACGTAAAACGGCTCTAATCCGGCTGAAACGTCGATATATGCAATAAAAACAGAACTTCTCCCCTTTTCAATATCTTACTCAGTATTTTAACGAGAAACAAATAGATGATTGAAAATGAAGTATTTAAGGTTATTTTCTAATCAATTATGTGTTTGCATAATTTTTATCGTATATTTAATGAATTAAGAGCAATAAACTGAAAGTTCACAAAAACGTGGAAAAACAGCAAAATATTGCCTAATTCGATGATATTTTGTTTATATCACATAAAGGAAAAGGGGATGATAAACGTCAAAATATTGCTAAATTCGATGATTTTTAGTACGAAACAAAATGCAAGAAAACTTGCTTAAAAATGCAAAATTTGAAAATTCTGAGATTTGAAGGCCAAATCACATATCGTGAGAAAACTTGAAGTAGTATCGAAATATTGGTAAAAACGAATATATATATACGGAAAATCAAACTACATGAATAACGTGAAAAAAGTCACTATATTACCATATTTGAGGATTTTAACTTCAAATCATACAGCGAGGTTTCGTATTATTTAGATCCAAGAAAAGACATATGACAATGTTGTTTGAAATACAAATGATAAAAATCAATGTGTTTTCATTAGAATTAACTAAAATGTTCCTGATTTTCCGTTTATATTACCGATGGAAGATGTACACGTAAAACCACTCTAATCCGGCTGAAACGTCGATATATGCAATAAAAACAGAACTTCTCCCCTTTCCAATATCTTACTCAGTATTTTAACGAGAGACAAATAGTTGATTGAAAATTAAGTTTTTAAGTTTAATTTCTAATCAATTATGTGTTTGCATAATTTTTATCGTATATTTAATGAATTAATGACAATAAACTGAAAATTCACAAAAACGTGGAAAAACAGCAAAATATTGCCTAATTCGATGATATTTTGTTTATATCACATAAGGGAAAAGGGGATGATAAACGTTAAAATATTGCTAAATTCGATGATGTTTAGTACGAAACAAAATGCAAGAAAACTTGCTTAAAAATGCAAAATTTGAAAATTCTGAGATTTGAAGGCCAAATCACATATCGTGAGAAAACTTGAAGTAGTATCGAAATATTGGTAAAAACGAATATATATACGGAAAATCAAACTACATGAATAACGTGAAAAAAGTCACTATATTACCATATTTGAGGATTTTAACTTCAAATCATAGAGCGAGGTTTCGTATTATTTAGATCCAAGAAAAGACATATGACAATGTTGTTTCTAATACAAATGATAAAAAATCAATGTGTTTTCATTAGAATTAACTAAAATGTTCCTGATTTTCCGTTTATATTACCGATGGAAGATGTACACGTAAAACGGCTCTAATCCGGCTGAAACGTCGATATATGCAATAAAAACAGAACTTCTCCCCTTTTCAATATCTTACTCAGTATTTTAACGAGAAACAAATAGTTGATTGAAAATTAAGTGTTGAAGGTTAATTTCTAATCAATTATGTGTTTGCATAATTTTTATCGTATTTTTAATGAATTAAGAGCAATAAACTGAAAGTTCACAAAAACGTGCAAAAACAGCAAAATATTGCCTAATTCGATGATATTTTGTTTATATCACATAAAGGAAAACGGGATGACAAACGTCAAAATATTGCTGAATTCGATGATTTTTAGTACGAAACAAAATGCAAGAAAACTTGCTTAAAATGCAATTTTATGCGAAAATCTGAAATATGAAGGCCAAAGCACATATCGTGATACTACATGAAATAGTATCGAAATATTAGTAAAAATGAATATATATACGTAATATCAAACTACATGAAAAACGTGAAAAAAGTCATTATTATACCAAACTTGAGGATTTTAACTTCGAATCATAGAGCGACGTTTCGTATTTTTTAGACCCTAGAAAAGACGTATAAAGATGTTGCTTCCAATACAAATGATAAAAATCAATGTGTTTTCATTAGAATTAACTAAAATGTTCCTGATTTTCCGTTTATATTACCGATGGAAGATGTACACGTAAAACGGCTCTAATCCGGCTGAAACGTCGATATATGCAATAAAAACAGAACTTCTCCCCTTTTCAATATCTTACTCAGTATTTTAACGAGAAACAAATAGATGATTGAAAATGAAGTATTTAAGGTTATTTTCTGATCAATTATGTGTTTGCATAATTTTTATCGTATATTTAATGAATTAAGAGCAATAAACTGAAAGTTCACAAAAACGTGGAAAAACAGCAAAATATTGCCTAATTCGATGATATTTTGTTTATATCACATAAAGGAAAAGGGGATGATAAACGTCAAAATATTGCTAAATTCGATGATTTTTAGTACGAAACAAAATGCAAGAAAACTTGCTAAAAATGCAAAATTTGAAAATTCTGAGATTTGAAGGCCAAATCACATATCGTGAGAAAACTTGAAGTAGTATCGAAATATTGGTAAAAACGAATATATATACGGAAAATCAAACTACATGAATAACGTGAAAAAAGTCACTATATTACCATATTTGAGGATTTTAACTTCAAATCATAGAGCGAGGTTTCGTTTTATTTAGATCCAAGAAAAGACATATGACAATGTTGTTTCAAATACAAATGATAAAAATCAATGTGTTTTCATTAGAATTAACTAAAATGTTCCTGAGTTTCCGTTTATATTACCGATGGAAGATGTACACGTAAAACGGCTCTAATCCGGCTGAAACGTCGATATATGCAATAAAAACAGAACTTCTCCCCTTTTCAATATCTTACTCAGTATTTTAACGAGAAACAAATAGTTGATTGAAAATTAAGTGTTTAATGTTAATTTCTAATCAATTATGTGTTTGCATAATTTTTATCGTATTTTTAATGAATTAAGAGCAATAAACTGAAAGTTCACAAAAACGTGCAAAAACAGCAAAATATTGCCTAATTCGATGATATTTTGCTTATATCACATAAAGGAAAAGGGGATGATAAACGTCAAAATATTGCTGAATTCGATGATTTTTAGTACGAAACAAAATGCAAGAAAACTTGCTTAAAATGCAATTTTATGCGAAAATCTGAGATATGAAGGCCAAAGCACATATCGTGATACTACATGAAATAGTATCGAAATATTAGTAAAAATGAATATATATACGTAATATCAAACTACATGAAAAACGTGAAAAAAGTCATTATTATACCAAATTTGAGGATTTTAACTTCGAATCATAGAGCGACGTTTCGTATTTTTTAGACCCTAGAAAAGACGTATAAAGATGTTGCTTCCAATACAAATGATATAAATCAATGTGTTTTCATTAGAATTAACTAAAATGTTCCTGATTTTCCGTTTATATTACCGATGGAAGGATGTACACGTAAAACGGCTCTAATCCGGCTGAAACGTCGATATATGCAATAAAAACAGAACTTCTCCCCTTTTCAATATCTTACTCAGTATTTTAACGAGAAACAAATAGATGATTGAAAATGAAGTATTTAAGGTTATTTTCTGATCAATTATGTGTTTGCATAATTTTTATCGTATATTTAATGAATTAATAACAATAAACTGAAAATTCACAAAAACGTGGAAAAACGGCAAAATATTGCCTAATTCGATGATATTTTGTTTAAATCACATAAAGGAAAAGGGGATGATAAAGGTCAAAATATTGCTAAATTCGATGAATTTTAGTACAAAAGAAAATGCAAGAAAACTTGCTTAAAAATGCAAAATTTTAAAATTCTGAGATTTGAAGGCCAAATCGTGAGTAAACATGAAGTTGTATCGAAATATTGGTAAAACGAATATATATACGTAAAATCAAACTACATGAATAACGTGAAAAAAGTCACTATATTACCATATTTGAGGATTTTAACTTCAAATCATAGAGCGAGGTTTCGTATTATTTAGATCCAAGAAAAGACATATGACAATGTTTTTTGAAATACAAATGATAAAAATCAATGTGTTTTCATTAGAATTAACTAAAATGTTCCTGATTTTCCGTTTATATTACCGATGGAAGATGTACACGTAAAACCGCTCTAATCTGGCTGAAACGTCGATATATGCAATAAAACAGAACTTCTCCCCTTTCCAATATCTTACTCAGTATTTTAACGAGAAACAAATAGTTGATTGAAAATTAAGTGTTTAAGGTTAATTTCTAATCAATTATGTGTTTGCATAATTTTTATCGTTTTTTTAATGAATTAAGAGCAATAAACTGAAAGTTCACAAAAACGTGGAAAAACAGCAAAATATTGCCTAATTCGATGATATTTTGTTTATATCACATAAAGGAAAAGGGAATGATAAACGTCAAAATATTGCTGAATTCGATGATTTTTAGTACGAAACAAAAGGCAAGAAAACTTGCTTAAAATGCAATTTTATGCGAAAATCTGAGATTTGAAGGCCAAAGCACATGTCGTGATACAACATGAAATAGTATCGAAATATTGGTAAAAATGAATATATATACGTAATATCAAACTACATGAAAAACGTGAAAAAAGTCATTATTATACCAAATTTGAGGATTTTAACTTCGAATCATAGAGCGACGTTTCGTATTTTTTAGACCCTAGAAAAGACGTATAAAGATGTTGCTTCCAATACAAATGATAAAAATCAATGTGTTTTCATTAGAATTAACTAAAATGTTCCTGATTTTCCGTTTATATTACCGATGGAAGATGTACACGTAAAACGGCTCTAATCCGGCTGAAACGTCGATATATGCAATAAAAACAGAACTTCTCCCCTTTTCAATATCTTACTCAGTATTTTAACGAGAAACAAATAGATGATTGAAAATGAAGTATTTAAGGTTATTTTCTAATCAATTATGTGTTTGCATAATTTTTATCGTATATATAATGAATTAAGAGCAATAAACTGAAAGTTCACAAAAACGTGGAAAAACAGCAAAATATTGCCTAATTCGATGATATTTTGTTTATATCACATAAAGGAAAAAGGGATGATAAAGGTCAAAATATTGCTAAATTCGATGATTTTTAGTACAAAAGAAAATGCAAGAAAACTTGCTTAAAAATGCAAAATTTGAAAATTCTGAGATTTGAAGGCCAAATCACATATCGAGAGAAAACATGAAGTAATATAGAAATATTGGTAAAAACGAATATATATACGTAAAATCAAACTACATGAATAACGTGAAAAAAATCACTATATTACCATATTTGAGGATTTTAACTTCAAATCATAGAGCGAGGTTTCGTATTATTTAGATCCAAGAAAAGACATATGACAATGTTGTTTGAAATACAAATGATAAAAATCAATGTGTTTTCATTAGAATTAACTAAAATGTTCCTGATTTTCCGTTTATATTACCGATGGAAGATGTACACGTAAAACCGCTCTAATCCGGCTGAAACGTCGATATATGCAATAAAAACAGAACTTCTCCCCTTTCCAATATCTAACTCAGTATTTTAACGAGAAACAAATAGTTGATTGAAAATTAAGTTTTTAAGTTTAATTTCTAATCAATTATGTGTTTGCATAATTTTTATCGTATATTTAATGAATTAATGACAATAAACTGAAAATTCACAAAAACGTGGAAAAACAGCAAAATATTGCCTAATTCGATGATATTTTGTTTATATCACATAAGGGAAAAGGGGATGATAAACGTTAAAATATTGCTAAATTCGATGATGTTTAGTACGAAACAAAATGCAAGAAAACTTGCTTAAAAATGCAAAATTTGAAAATTCTGAGATTTGAAGGCCAAATCACATATCGTGAGAAAACTTGAAGTAGTATCGAAATATTGGTAAAAACGAATATATATACGGAAAATCAAACTACATGAATAACGTGAAAAAAGTCACTATATTACCATATTTGAGGATTTTAACTTCAAATCATAGAGCGAGGTTTCGTATTATTTAGATCCAAGAAAAGACATATGACAATGTTGTTTCTAATACAAATGATAAAAAATCAATGTGTTTTCATTAGAATTAACTAAAATGTTCCTGATTTTCCGTTTATATTACCGATGGAAGATGTACACGTAAAACGGCTCTAATCCGGCTGAAACGTCGATATATGCAATAAAAACAGAACTTCTCCCCTTTTCAATATCTTACTCAGTATTTTAACGAGAAACAAATAGTTGATTGAAAATTAAGTGTTGAAGGTTAATTTCTAATCAATTATGTGTTTGCATAATTTTTATCGTATTTTTAATGAATTAAGAGCAATAAACTGAAAGTTCACAAAAACGTGCAAAAACAGCAAAATATTGCCTAATTCGATGATATTTTGTTTATATCACATAAAGGAAAACGGGATGACAAACGTCAAAATATTGCTGAATTCGATGATTTTTAGTACGAAACAAAATGCAAGAAAACTTGCTTAAAATGCAATTTTATGCGAAAATCTGAAATATGAAGGCCAAAGCACATATCGTGATACTACATGAAATAGTATCGAAATATTAGTAAAAATGAATATATATACGTAATATCAAACTACATGAAAAACGTGAAAAAAGTCATTATTATACCAAACTTGAGGATTTTAACTTCGAATCATAGAGCGACGTTTCGTATTTTTTAGACCCTAGAAAAGACGTATAAAGATGTTGCTTCCAATACAAATGATAAAAATC
Organism: Procambarus clarkii; assembly: GCF_040958095.1. Classification (NCBI taxonomy): domain Eukaryota; kingdom Metazoa; phylum Arthropoda; class Malacostraca; order Decapoda; family Cambaridae; genus Procambarus; species Procambarus clarkii. The sequence continues at coordinate 58,821,980 of NC_091151.1, forward strand.
AATGTGTTTTCATTAGAATTAACTAAAATGTTCCTGATTTTCCGTTTATATTACCGATGGAAGATGTACACGTAAAACGGCTCTAATCCGGCTGAAACGTCGATATATGCAATAAAAACAGAACTTCTCCCCTTTTCAATATCTTACTCAGTATTTTAACGAGAAACAAATAGATGATTGAAAATGAAGTATTTAAGGTTATTTTCTGATCAATTATGTGTTTGCATAATTTTTATCGTATATTTAATGAATTAAGAGCAATAAACTGAAAGTTCACAAAAACGTGGAAAAACAGCAAAATATTGCCTAATTCGATGATATTTTGTTTATATCACATAAAGGAAAAGGGGATGATAAACGTCAAAATATTGCTAAATTCGATGATTTTTAGTACGAAAGAAAATGCAAGAAAACTTGCTAAAAATGCAAAATTTGAAAATTCTGAGATTTGAAGGCCAAATCACATATCGTGAGAAACTTGAAGTAGTATCGAAATATTGGTAAAAACGAATATATATACGGAAAATCAAACTACATGAATAACGTGAAAAAAGTCACTATATTACCATATTTGAGGATTTTAACTTGAAATCATAGAGCGAGGTTTCGTTTTATTTAGATCCAAGAAAAGACATATGACAATGTTGTTTCAAATACAAATGATAAAAATCAATGTGTTTTCATTAGAATTAACTAAAATGTTCCTGATTTTCCGTTTATATTACCGATGGAAGATGTACACGTAAAACGGCTCTAATCCGGCTGAAACGTCGATATATGCAATAAAAACAGAACTTCTCCCCTTTTCAATATTTTACTCAGTATTTTAACGAGAAACAAATAGATGATTGAAAATGAAGTATTTAAGGTTATTTTCTAATCAATTATGTGTTTGCATAATTTTTATCGTATATTTAATGAATTAGGAGCAATAAACTGAAAGTTTACAAAAACGTGGAAAAACCGCAAAATATTGCCTAATTCGATGATATTTTGTTTATATCACATAAAGGAAAAGGGGATGATAAACGTCAAAATATTGCTAAATTCGATGATTTTTAGTACGAAACAAAATGCAAGAAAACTTGCGTAAAAATGCAAAATTTGAAAATTCTGAGATTTGAAGGCCAAATCACATATCGTGAGAAAACTTGTAGTATCGAAATATTGGTAAAAACGAATATATATACGGAAAATCAAACTACATGAATAACGTGAAAAAAGTCACTATATTACCATATTTGAGGATTTTAACTTCAAATCATAGAGCGAGGTTTCGTATTATTTAGATCCAAGAAAAGACATGACAATGTTGTTTCTAATACAAATGATAAAAAATCAATGTGTTTTCATTAGAATTAACTAAAATGTTCCTGATTTTCCGTTTATATTACCGATGGAAGATGTACACGTAAAACCGCTCTAATCTGGCTGAAACGTCGATATATGCAATAAAAACAGAACTTCTCCCCTTTCCAATATCTTACTCAGTATTTTATCGAGAAACAAATAGTTGATTGAAAATTAAGTGTTTAAGGTTATTTTCTAATCAATTATGTGTTTGCATAATTTTTATCGTATTTTTAATGAATTAAGAGCAATAAACTGAAAGTTCACAAAAACGTGCAAAAACAGCAAAATATTGCCTAATTCGATGATATTTTGTTTATATCACATAAAGGAAAAGGGGATGATAAACGTCAAAATATTGCTGAATTCGATGATTTTTAGTACGAAACAAAATGCAAGAAAACTTGCTTAAAATGCAATTTTATGCGAAAATCTGAGATTTGAAGTCCAAAGCACATATCGTGATACTACATGAAATAGTATCGAAATATTGGTAAAAATGAATATATATATACGTAATATCAAACTACATGAAAAACGTGAAAAAAGTCATTATTATACCAAATTTGAGGATTTTAACTTCGAATCATAGAGCGACGTTTCGTATTTTTTAGACCGTAGAAAAGACGTATAAAGATGTTGCTTCCAATACAAATGATAAAAATCAATGTGTTTTCATTAGAATTAACTAAAATGTTCCTGATTTTCCGTTTATATTACCCATGGAAGATGTACACGTAAAACCGCTCTAATCCGGCTGAAACGTCGATATATGCAATAAAAACAGAACTTCTCCCCTTTCCAATATCTTACTCAGTATTTTAACGAGAAACAAATAGTTGATTGAAAATTAAGTTTTTAAGGTTATTTTCTGATCAATTATGTGTTTGCATAATTTTTATCGTATATTTAATGAATTAATAACAATAAACTGAAAATTCACAAAAACGTGGAAAAACGGCAAAATATTGCCTAATTCGATGATATTTTGTTTAAATCACATAAAGGAAAAAGGGATGATAAAGGTCAAAATATTGCTAAATTCGATGATTTTTAGTACAAAAGAAAATGCAAGAAAACTTGCTTAAAAATGCAAAATTTGAAAATTCTGAGATTAGAAGGCCAAATCACATATCGTGAGAAAACATGAAGTAGTATCGAAATATTGGTGAAAACGAATATATATACGTAAAATCAAACTACATGAAAAACGTGAAAAAAGTCATTATATTACCATATTTGAGGATTTTAACTTCAAATCATGGAGCGAGGTTTCGTATTATTTAGATCCAAGAAATGACATATGGCAATGTTGTTTCAAATACAAATGATAAAAATCAATGTGTTTTCATTAGAATTAACTAAAATGTTCCTGATTTTCCGTTTATATTTCCGATGGAAGATGTACACGTTAACCCGTTCTAATCCGGCTGTAACTTCGATATATGCAATAAAAACAGAACTTCTTCCCTTTCCAATATCTTACTCAGTATTTTAACGAGAAACAAATAAATGATTGAAAATAAAGGGTTAATTTCTAATCAATTATGTGTTTGCATCATTTTTATCGTATATATAATGAATTAATAGCAATAAACTGAAAGTTCACAAAAACGTGGAAAAACAGCAAAATATTGCCTAATTCGATGATATTTTGTTTATATCACATAAAGGAAAAGGGGATGATAAACGTCAAAATATTGCTGAATTCCATGATTTTTACTACATGAATAACGTGAAAAAAGTCACTATATTACCATATTTGAGGATTTTAACTTTAAATCATAGAGCGAGGTTTCGAATTATTTAGATCCAAGAAAAGACATATGACAATGTTGTTTCAAATACAAATGATAAAAAATCAATGTGTTTTCATTAGAATTAACTAAAATGTTCCTGATTTTCCGTTTATATTACCGATGGAAGATGTACACGTAAAGCCGCTCTAATCCGGCTGAAACGTCAATATATGCAATGAAAACAGAACTTCTCCCCTTTCCAATATCTTACTCAGTGTTTTAACGAGAAACAAATAGTTGATTGAAAATGAAGTGTTTAAGGTTAATTTCTGATCAATTATGTGTTTGCATAATTTTTATCGAATTTTAATGAATTTAGAGCAATACACTGAAAGTTCACAAAAACGTGGAAAAACAGCAAAATAATTCAATGATATTTTGTTTATATCACATAAAGGAAAAGGGGATGATAAACGTCAAAATATTGCTGATTTCGATGATTTTTAGTACGAAACAAAATGCAAGAAAACTTGCTTAAAATGCAATATTATGCGAAAATCTGAGATTTGAAGGCCAAATCACATATCGTGATACTACATGAAATAATATCGAAATATTGGTAAAAATGAATCTATTTACGTAATATCAAACTACATGAAAAACGTGAAAAAAGTCATTATTATACCAAATTTGAGGATTTTAACTTCGAATCATAGAGCGACGTTTCGTATTTTTTAGACCCTAGAAAAGACGTATAAAGATGTTGCTTCCAATACAAATGATAAAAATCAATGTGTTTTCATTAAAATTAACTAAAATGTTCCTGATTTTCAGATTATATTACCGATGGAAGATGTACACGTAAAACCGTTCTACTCTGGCTGAAACGTCGATATATGCAATAAAAACAGAACTTCTCCCCTTTTCAATATCTTACTCAGTATTTTAACGAGAAACAAATAGATGATTGAAAAAGAAGTATTTAAGGTTATTTTCATATCAATTATGTGTTTCCATAATTGTTATCGTATATTTATTGAATTAATAACAATAAACTGAAAATTCAAAAAAACGTGGAAAAACGGCCTAATTTGATGATATTTTGTTTAAATCACATACAGGAAAAGGGAATGATAAAGGTCAAAATATTGATAAATTCGATGATTTTTAGTACAAAACAAAATGAAAGAAAACTTGCTTAAAATGCAAAATTTGCGAAATTCTGAGATTTGAAGGGCAAATCACATATCGTGAGAAAACATGAAGTAGTATCGAAATATTGGTAAAAACGAATATATATACGTAAAATCACACAACATGAATAACGTGAAAAAAGTCACTATATTACCATATTTGAGGATTTTTACTTCAAATCATAGAGCGAGGTTTCGTATTATTTAGGTCCAAGAAAAGACATATGACAATGTTGTTTCAAATACAAATGATAAAAATCAATGTGTTTTCATTAGAATTAACTAAAATGTTCCTGATTTTCCATTTATATTACCGATGGAAGATGTACACGTAAAACCGCTCTAATCCGGCTGAAACGTCAATATATGCAATAAAAACAGAAATTCTCCCCTTTTTAATATCTTACTCAGTATTTTAACGAGAAACAAATAGTTGACTGAAAATGAAGCGTTTAAGGTTAATTTGAAATCAATTATGTGTTTGCATAATTTTTATCGTATTTTTAATGAATTAAGAGCAATAAACTGAAAGTTCACAAAAACGTGCAAAAAAAGCAAAATATTGCCTAATTCGAAGATATTTTGTTTATATCACATAAAGGAAAAGGGGATGATAAACGTCAAAATATTGCTGAATTCGATGATTTTTAGTACGAAACAAAATGCAAGAAAACTTGCTTAAAATGCAATTTTATGCGAAAATCTGAGAAATGAAGGCCAAAGCACATATCGTGATACTACATGAAATAGCATCGAAATATTGGTAAAAATGAATATATATACGTAATATCAAACTACATGAAAAACGTGAAAAGTCATTATTATACCAAATTTGAGGATTTTAACTTCGAATCATAGAGCGACGTTTCGTATTTTTTAGACCCTAGAAAAGACGTATAAAGATGTTGCTTCCAATACAAATGATAAAAATCAATGTGTTTTCATTAGAATTAACTAAAATGTTCCTGATTTTCCGTTTATATTACCGATGGAAGATGTACACGTAAAACGGCTCTAATCCGGCTGAAACGTCGATATATGCAATAAAAACAGAACTTCTCCCCTTTTCAATATCTTACTCAGTATTTTAACGAGAAACAAATAGATGATTGAAAATGAAGTATTTAAGGTTATTTTCTGATCAATTATGTGTTTGCATAATTTTTATCGTATATTTAATGAATTAATAACAATAAACTGAAAATTCACAAAAACGTGGAAAAACGGCAAAATATTGCCTAATTCGATGATATTTTGTTTAAATCACATAAAGGAAAAGGGGATGATAAAGGTCAAAATATTGCTGAATTCGAAGATTTTTAGTACGAAACAAAATGCAAGAAAACTTGCTTAAAAATGCAAAATTTTAAAATTCTGAGATTTGAAGGCCAAATCGTGAGAAAACATGAAGTTGTATCGAAATATTGGTAAAACGAATATATATACGTAAAATCAAACTACATGAATAACGTGAAAAAAGTCACTATATTACCATATTTGAGGATTTTAACTTCAAATCATAGAGCGAGGTTTCGTATTATTTAGATCCAAGAAAAGACATATGACAATGTTTTTTGAAATACAAATGATAAAAATCAATGTGTTTTCATTAGAATTAACTAAAATGTTCCTGATTTTCCGTTTATATTACCGATGGAAGATGTACACGTAAAACCGCTCTAATCTGGCTGAAACGTCGATATATGCAATAAAAACAGAACTTCTCCCCTTTCCAATATCTTACTCAGTATTTTAACGAGAAACAAATAGTTGATTGAAAATTAAGTGTTTAAGGTTAATTTCTAATCAATTATGTGTTTGCATAATTTTTATCGTTTTTTTAATGAATTAAGAGCAATAAACTGAAAGTTCACAAAAACGTGGAAAAACAGCAAAATATTGCCTAATTCGATGATATTTTGTTTATATCACATAAAGGAAAAGGGAATGATAAACGTCAAAATATTGCTGAATTCGATGATTTTTAGTACGAAACAAAAGGCAAGAAAACTTGCTTAAAATGCAATTTTATGCGAAAATCTGAGATTTGAAGGCCAAAGCACATGTCGTGATACAACATGAAATAGTATCGAAATATTGGTAAAAATGAATATATATACGTAATATCAAACTACATGAAAAACGTGAAAAAAGTCATTATTATACCAAATTTGAGGATTTTAACTTCGAATCATAGAGCGACGTTTCGTATTTTTTAGACCCTAGAAAAGACGTATAAAGATGTTGCTTCCAATACAAATGATAAAAATCAATGTGTTTTCATTAGAATTAACTAAAATGTTCCTGATTTTCCGTTTATATTACCGATGGAAGATGTACACGTAAAACGGCTCTAATCCGGCTGAAACGTCGATATATGCAATAAAAACAGAACTTCTCCCCTTTTCAATATCTTACTCAGTATTTTAACGATAAACAAATAGATGATTGAAAATGAAGTATTTAAGGTTATTTTCTAATCAATTATGTGTTTGCATAATTTTTATCGTATATATAATGAATTAAGAGCAATAAACAGAAAGTTCACAAAAACGTGGAAAAACAGCAAAATATTGCCTAATTCGATGATATTTTGTTTATATCACATAAAGGAAAAAGGGATGATAAAGGTCAAAATATTGCTAAATTCGATGATTTTTAGTACAAAAGAAAATGCAAGAAAACTTGCTTAAAAATGCAAAATTTGAAAATTCTGAGATTTGAAGGCCAAATCACATATCGAGAGAAAACATGAAGTAATATAGAAATATTGGTAAAAACGAATATATATACGTTAAATCAAACTACATGAATAACGTGAAAAAAATCACTATATTACCATATTTGAGGATTTTAACTTCAAACATAGAGCGAGGTTTCGTATTATTTAGATCCAAGAAAAGACATATGACAATGTTGTTTCAAATACAAATGATAAAAATCAATGTGTTTTCATTAGAAGTAACTAAAATGTTCCTGAGTTTCCGTTTATATTACCGATGGAAGATGTACACGTAAAACGGCTCTAATCCGGCTGAAACGTCGATATATGCAATAAAAACAGAACTTCTCCCCTTTTCAATATCTTACTCAGTATTTTAACGAGAAACAAATAGATGATTGAAAATGAAGTATTTAAGGTTATTTTCTAATCAATTATGTGTTTGCATAATTTTTATCGTATATTTAATGAATTAAGAGCAATAAACTGAAAGTTCACAAAAACGTGGAAAAACAGCAAAATATTGCCTAATTCGATGATATTTTGTTTATATCACATAAAGGAAAAGGGGATGATAAACGTCAAAATATTGCTAAATTCGATGATTTTTAGTACGAAACAAAATGCAAGAAAACTTGCTTAAAAATGCAAAATTTGAAAATTCTGAGATTTGAAGGCCAAATCACATATCGTGAGAAAACTTGAAGTAGTATCGAAATATTGGTAAAAACGAATATATATATACGGAAAATCAAACTACATGAATAACGTGAAAAAAGTCACTATATTACCATATTTGAGGATTTTAACTTCAAATCATAGAGCGAGGTTTCGTATTATTTAGATCCAAGAAAAGACATATGACAATGTTGTTTGAAATACAAATGATAAAAATCAATGTGTTTTCATTAGAATTAACTAAAATGTTCCTGATTTTCCGTTTATATTACCGATGGAAGATGTACACGTAAAACCGCTCTAATCCGGCTGAAACGTCGATATATGCAATAAAAACAGAACTTCTCCCCTTTCCAATATCTTACTCAGTATTTTAACGAGAAACAAATAGTTGATTGAAAATTAAGTTTTTAAGTTTAATTTCTAATCAATTATGTGTTTGCATAATTTTTATCGTATATTTAATGAATTAATGACAATAAACTGAAAATTCACAAAAACGTGGAAAAACAGCAAAATATTGCCTAATTCGATGATATTTTGTTTATATCACATAAGGGAAAAGGGGATGATAAACGTTAAAATATTGCTAAATTCGATGATGTTTAGTACGAAACAAAATGCAAGAAAACTTGCTTAAAAATGCAAAATTTGAAAATTCTGAGATTTGAAGGCCAAATCACATATCGTGAGAAAACTTGAAGTAGTATCGAAATATTGGTAAAAACGAATATATATACGGAAAATCAAACTACATGAATAACGTGAAAAAAGTCACTATATTACCATATTTGAGGATTTTAACTTCAAATCATAGAGCGAGGTTTCGAATTATTTAGATCCAAGAAAAGACATATGACAATGTTGTTTCTAATACAAATGATAAAAAATCAATGTGTTTTCATTAGAATTAACTAAAATGTTCCTGATTTTCCGTTTATATTACCGATGGAAGATGTACACGTAAAACGGCTCTAATCCGGCTGAAACGTCGATATATGCAATAAAAACAGAACTTCTCCCCTTTTCAATATCTTACTCAGTATTTTAACGAGAAACAAATAGTTGATTGAAAATTAAGTGTTGAAGGTTAATTTCTAATCAATTATGTGTTTGCATAATTTTTATCGTATTTTTAATGAATTAAGAGCAATAAACTGAAAGTTCACAAAAACGTGCAAAAACAGCAAAATATTGCCTAATTCGATGATATTTTGTTTATATCACATAAAGGAAAACGGGATGACAAACGTCAAAATATTGCTGAATTCGATGATTTTTAGTACGAAACAAAATGCAAGAAAACTTGCTTAAAATGCAATTTTATGCGAAAATCTGAAATATGAAGGCCAAAGCACATATCGTGATACTACATGAAATAGTATCGAAATATTAGTAAAAATGAATATATATACGTAATATCAAACTACATGAAAAACGTGAAAAAAGTCATTATTATACCAAACTTGAGGATTTTAACTTCGAATCATAGAGCGACGTTTCGTATTTTTTAGACCCTAGAAAAGACGTATAAAGATGTTGCTTCCAATACAAATGATAAAAATCAATGTGTTTTCATTAGAATTAACTAAAATGTTCCTGATTTTCCGTTTATATTACCGATGGAAGATGTACACGTAAAACGGCTCTAATCCGGCTGAAACGTCGATATATGCAATAAAAACAGAACTTCTCCCCTTTTCAATATCTTACTCAGTATTTTAACGAGAAACAAATAGATGATTGAAAATGAAGTATTTAAGGTTATTTTCTGATCAATTATGTGTTTGCATAATTTTTATCGTATATTTAATGAATTAAGAGCAATAAACTGAAAGTTCACAAAAACGTGGAAAAACAGCAAAATATTGCCTAATTCGATGATATTTTGTTTATATCACATAAAGGAAAAGGGGATGATAAACGTCAAAATATTGCTAAATTCGATGATTTTTAGTACGAAAGAAAATGCAAGAAAACTTGCTAAAAATGCAAAATTTGAAAATTCTGAGATTTGAAGGCCAAATCACATATCGTGAGAAAACTTGAAGTAGTATCGAAATATTGGTAAAAACGAATATATATACGGAAAATCAAACTACATGAATAACGTGAAAAAAGTCACTATATTACCATATTTGAGGATTTTAACTTCAAATCATAGAGCGAGGTTTCGTTTTATTTAGATCCAAGAAAAGACATATGACAATGTTGTTTCAAATACAAATGATAAAAATCAATGTGTTTTCATTAGAATTAACTAAAATGTTCCTGATTTTCCGTTTATATTACCGATGGAAGATGTACACGTAAAACGGCTCTAATCCGGCTGAAACGTCGATATATGCAATAAAAACAGAACTTCTCCCCTTTTCAATATTTTACTCAGTATTTTAACGAGAAACAAATAGATGATTGAAAATGAAGTATTTAAGGTTATTTTCTAATCAATTATGTGTTTGCATAATTTTTATCGTATATTTAATGAATTAGGAGCAATAAACTGAAAGTTTACAAAAACGTGGAAAAACCGCAAAATATTGCCTAATTCGATGATATTTTGTTTATATCACATAAAGGAAAAGGGGATGATAAACGTCAAAATATTGCTAAATTCGATGATTTTTAGTACGAAACAAAATGCAAGAAAACTTGCGTAAAAATGCAAAATTTGAAAATTCTGAGATTTGAAGGCCAAATCACATATCGTGAGAAAACTTGTAGTATCGAAATATTGGTAAAAACGAATATATATACGGAAAATCAAACTACATGAATAACGTGAAAAAAGTCACTATATTACCATATTTGAGGATTTTAACTTCAAATCATAGAGCGAGGTTTCGTATTATTTAGATCCAAGAAAAGACATGACAATGTTGTTTCTAATACAAATGATAAAAAATCAATGTGTTTTCATTAGAATTAACTAAAATGTTCCTGATTTTCCGTTTATATTACCGATGGAAGATGTACACGTAAAACCGCTCTAATCTGGCTGAAACGTCGATATATGCAATAAAAACAGAACTTCTCCCCTTTCCAATATCTTACTCAGTATTTTATCGAGAAACAAATAGTTGATTGAAAATTAAGTGTTTAAGGTTATTTTCTAATCAATTATGTGTTTGCATAATTTTTATCGTATTTTTAATGAATTAAGAGCAATAAACTGAAAGTTCACAAAAACGTGCAAAAACAGCAAAATATTGCCTAATTCGATGATATTTTGTTTATATCACATAAAGGAAAAGGGGATGATAAACGTCAAAATATTGCTGAATTCGATGATTTTTAGTACGAAACAAAATGCAAGAAAACTTGCTTAAAATGCAATTTTATGCGAAAATCTGAGATTTGAAGTCCAAAGCACATATCGTGATACTACATGAAATAGTATCGAAATATTGGTAAAAATGAATATATATATACGTAATATCAAACTACATGAAAAACGTGAAAAAAGTCATTATTATACCAAATTTGAGGATTTTAACTTCGAATCATAGAGCGACGTTTCGTATTTTTTAGACCCTAGAAAAGACGTATAAAGATGTTGCTTCCAATACAAATGATAAAAATCAATGTGTTTTCATTAGAATTAACTAAAATGTTCCTGATTTTCCGTTTATATTACCCATGGAAGATGTACACGTAAAACCGCTCTAATCCGGCTGAAACGTCGATATATGCAATAAAAACAGAACTTCTCCCCTTTCCAATATCTTACTCAGTATTTTAACGAGAAACAAATAGTTGATTGAAAATTAAGTTTTTAAGGTTATTTTCTGATCAATTATGTGTTTGCATAATTTTTATCGTATATTTAATGAATTAATAACAATAAACTGAAAATTCACAAAAACGTGGAAAAACGGCAAAATATTGCCTAATTCGATGATATTTTGTTTAAATCACATAAAGGAAAAAGGGATGATAAAGGTCAAAATATTGCTAAATTCGATGATTTTTAGTACAAAAGAAAATGCAAGAAAACTTGCTTAAAAATGCAAAATTTGAAAATTCTGAGATTTGAAGGCCAAATCACATATCGTGAGAAAACATGAAGTAGTATCGAAATATTGGTGAAAACGAATATATATACGTAAAATCAAACTACATGAAAAACGTGAAAAAAGTCATTATATTACCATATTTGAGGATTTTAACTTCAAATCATGGAGCGAGGTTTCGTATTATTTAGATCCAAGAAATGACATATGGCAATGTTGTTTCAAATACAAATGATAAAAATCAATGTGTTTTCATTAGAATTAACTAAAATGTTCCTGATTTTCCGTTTATATTTCCGATGGAAGATGTACACGTAAACCCGTTCTAATCCGGCTGTAACTTCGATATATGCAATAAAAACAGAACTTCTTCCCTTTCCAATATCTTACTCAGTATTTTAACGAGAAACAAATAAATGATTGAAAATAAAGGGTTAATTTCTAATCAATTATGTGTTTGCATCATTTTTATCGTATATATAATGAATTAATAGCAATAAACTGAAAGTTCACAAAAACGTGGAAAAACAGCAAAATATTGCATAATTCGATGATATTTTGTTTATATCACATAAAGGAAAAGGGGATGATAAACGTCAAAATATTGCTGAATTCCATGATTTTTACTACATGAATAACGTGAAAAAAGTCACTATATTACCATATTTGAGGATTTTAACTTTAAATCATAGAGCGAGGTTTCGAATTATTTAGATCCAAGAAAAGACATATGACAATGTTGTTTCAAATACAAATGATAAAAAATCAATGTGTTTTCATTAGAATTAACTAAAATGTTCCTGATTTTCCGTTTATATTACCGATGGAAGATGTACACGTAAAGCCGCTCTAATCCGGCTGAAACGTCAATATATGCAATAAAAACAGAACTTCTCCCCTTTCCAATATCTTACTCAGTGTTTTAACGAGAAACAAATAGTTGATTGAAAATGAAGTGTTTAAGGTTAATTTCTGATCAATTATGTGTTTGCATAATTTTTATCGAATTTTAATGAATTTAGAGCAATAAACTGAAAGTTCACAAAAACGTGGAAAAACAGCAAAATATTGCCTAATTCGATGATATTTTGTTTATATCACATAAAGGAAAAGGGGATGATAAACGTCAAAATATTGCTGATTTCGATGATTTTTAGTACGAAACAAAATGCAAGAAAACTTGCTTAAAATGCAATATTATGCGAAAATCTGAGATTTGAAGGCCAAATCACATATCGTGATACTACATGAAATAATATCGAAATATTGGTAAAAATGAATCTATTTACGTAATATCAAACTACATGAAAAACGTGAAAAAAGTCATTATTATACCAAATTTGAGGATTTTAACTTCGAATCATAGAGCGACGTTTCGTATTTTTTAGACCCTAGAAAAGACGTATAAAGATGTTGCTTCCAATACAAATGATAAAAATCAATGTGTTTTCATTAAAATTAACTAAAATGTTCCTGATTTTCAGATTATATTACCGATGGAAGATGTACACGTAAAACCGTTCTACTCTGGCTGAAACGTCGATATATGCAATAAAAACAGAACTTCTCCCCTTTTCAATATCTTACTCAGTATTTTAACGAGAAACAAATAGATGATTGAAAAAGAAGTATTTAAGGTTATTTTCATATCAATTATGTGTTTCCATAATTGTTATCGTATATTTATTGAATTAATAACAATAAACTGAAAATTCAAAAAAACGTGGAAAAACGGCCTAATTTGATGATATTTTGTTTAAATCACATACAGGAAAAGGGAATGATAAAGGTCAAAATATTGATAAATTCGATGATTTTTAGTACAAAACAAAATGAAAGAAAACTTGCTTAAAATGCAAAATTTGCGAAATTCTGAGATTTGAAGGGCAAATCACATATCGTGAGAAAACATGAAGTAGTATCGAAATATTGGTAAAAACGAATATATATACGTAAAATCACACTACATGAATAACGTGAAAAAAGTCACTATATTACCATTTTTGAGGATTTTTACTTCAAATCATAGAGCGAGGTTTCGTATTATTTAGGTCCAAGAAAAGACATATGACAATGTTGTTTCAAATACAAATGATAAAAATCAATGTGTTTTCATTAGAATTAACTAAAATGTTCCTGATTTTCCATTTATATTACCGATGGAAGATGTACACGTAAAACCGCTCTAATCCGGCTGAAACGTCAATATATGCAATAAAAACAGAAATTCTCCCCTTTTTAATATCTTACTCAGTATTTTAACGAGAAACAAATAGTTGACTGAAAATGAAGCGTTTAAGGTTAATTTGAAATCAATTATGTGTTTGCATCATTTTTATCATATATTTAATGAATTAATAGCAATAAACTGAAAATTCACAAAAACATGGAAAAACAGCAAAATATTGCCTAATTCGATGATATTTTGTTTATATCACATAAAGGAAAAGGGGATGATAAACGTCAAAATATTGCTGAATTCGATGATTTTTAGTACGAAACATAATGCAGTAAAATATGCTTAAAATGCAATATTATGCGAAAATCTGAGATTTGAAGGCCAAATCACATATCGTGATACTACATGAAATAGTATCGAAATATTAGTAAAAATGAATATATTTACGTAATATCAAACTACATGAAAAACGTGAAAAAGTCATTATTATGCCAAATTTGAGGATTTTAACTTCGAATCATAAAGCGACGTTTCGTATTTTTTAGACCCTAGAAAAGACGTATAAAGATGTTGCTTCCAATACAAATGATAAAAGTCAATGTGTTTTCATTAAAATTGACTAAAATGTTCCTGATTTTCGGTTTATGATACCGATGGAAGATATACACATAAAACCGTTCGAATCCGGCTGAAACGTCGATATATGCAATAAAAACAGAACTTCTCCCCTTTTAAATATCTTACTCAGTATTTTAACGAGACACAAATAGATGATTGAAAATGAAGTATTTAAGGTGATCTGATCAATTATGTGTTTGCATCATTTTTATCGTATATTTAATGAAATAATATCAATAAACTGAAAATTCACAAATATTGCCTAATTCGATGATATTTTGTTTAAATCACATAAAGGAAAAGGGGATGATAAAGGTCAAAATATTGCTAATTTCGATGATTTTTAGTACAAAACAAAATGCAAGAAAACTTGCTTAAAAATGCAAAATTTGCGAAATTCTGAGATTTGAAGGCCAAATCACATATCGTGAGAAAACATGAAATATTATCGAAATATTGGTAAAATGAATATATTTTCGTAATATCAAACTACATGAAAAACGTGAAAAAAGTTTTTTCAAGTTTTATCAATATCATTAGGGATATCATGGAAACTGTAGACAGGGTTTTTGCAAAATGTGATCCATCGCCGCTTTCAGTAATTCGCATATTTTCGGCATAAATGTCGTAATTTAAAACTGGGTATACATGCAGAGAGCCAGAATTTGGCTCCAAAATTTGGCTCAAGGGTCGAATTTGGGATGTTTGCAATATTGTGAAAACTGCAGGGAGGGTTTGGGCAAAATGTGATCCATCGCCGCTCTGAGTAAATGGCATATTTTCGATATAAAAAGACGTAATTTCAAACTGCGAATACGTGCAGAGAGCCCGAATTTTGCTTCAAAATATGGCTCAAGCGACGAATTCGGGATATTTGGGATATTTTGAAAACTGCAGGGGGGGGGGGGGGCAAAATGTGACCTATCGCTTATTTTAGTAATTGACAAATTTTCGGTATAAAATGTCGTAATTTCAAACTGCGAAAATGTGCAGAGAGCCAGAATTTGGCTCCAAAATATGGCTCAAGGGTCGAATTTTGGATGTTTGGGATAATTTGAAAACTGCAGAGAGGGTTTCGGCAAAATGTGATCCATCGCCGCTTTCAGTAATTGGCATATTTTCGGTATAAAAAGTCGTGATTTCAAACTGCGAATACGTGCAGAGAGCCCAAATTTGGCTCCAAAATATGGCTCAAGCGTCGAATTTGAGATGTTTGGGATATTTTGAAACCTGCAGGGAAGGTTTGTGCAAAATGTGATCCATCGCTGCTTTCAGTAATTGTCATGTTTTCGGTATAAAAAAATCGTAATTTCAGACAGCGAATACGCGCAGAAAGCCAGAATTTGGCTCCAAAATATGGCTCAAGGGTCGAATTTGGGATGTTTGGGATATTTTGCAAACTGCAGGGGGGTTTGGGCAAAATGTGACCCATCGCTTCTTTCAATAATTGGCATATTTTCAAGCGTCAAATTTGGGATGTTTGGGATAAAAAGTCGTAATTTCAAACTGCGAATACGTGCAGAGAACCAGAATTTAGCTCCAAAATAATTCTCAAGGGTCAAATTTGGGTTGTTTGGGATATTTTAAAAACTGCATGGAGGGTTTGGGTAAAATGTGATCCATCGCTGCCCTCAGTAGGTGGCATATTTTCGGTAAAAAAATTCGTAATTTCAAACTGCAAATACGTGCAGAGAGCCAGAATTTGGCTCCAAAATACGGTTCAAGGGTCGAATTTGGAATGTTTGGGATAATTTGATAACTGCAGAGAGGGTTTCGTCAAAATGTGGTCCATCGCTGCTTTCAGTAATTGCCATATTTTCGGTATAAAAAGTCGTAATTTCAAACAACGAATACATGCAGAAAGCCAAAATTTGGCTCCAAAATATGGCTCAAGGGTCAAACTTGGAATGTTTGGGATATTTTGAAAACTGTAGGGATGGCTTGTGATCCATCGCTGCACTCTGTAATTGGCATATTTTCGGTATAAAATGTCATAATTTCAAACTGCTAACACGTGCAGAGAGCCCGAATTTTTCTCCAAATTATGTCTCAAGCGTCGAATTTGGGATGTTTGGGATATATTTAAAACTGCAAAGAGGGTTTGGGCAAAATGTGATCCATTGCCGCTTTCAGTAATTGTCATGTTTTCGTTATAAAATGTCGTAATTTCAAACAGCGAATACGTGCAGAGAGCCCGAATTTGGCTCCAAAATATGGCTCAAGCGTCGAATTTGGAATGTTTGAGATATTTTGCAAACTGCCGGGGGGTTTGGGCAAAATGTGACCCATCGCTGCTTTCAGTAATTGGCTTATTTTCAAGCGTCAAATTTGGGATGTTTGGGATAAAAAGTCATAATTTCAAACTGCGAATACATGCAGAGAGCCAGAATTTAGCTCCAAAATAATTCTCAAGGGTCGAATTTGGGATGTTTGGGATATTTTGAAAACTACAGGGATGGTTTGGGCAAAATGTGATCCATCGCCGCTCTCAGTAATTGGCATATTTTCGGTATAAAAACTCGTAATTTCAAACTGCGAATACGTGCAGAGAGCCAGAATTTGGCTCCAAAATATAGGTCATGGGTCGAATTTGGGATGTTTGGAATATTATGAAAATTGCTGGGGAGTTTGGGCAAAGTGTGACCCATCGACGCAATCAGTAATTGGCATATTTTCGGTAGAAAATGAAATAATTTCAAACTGCGAATACGTGCAGAGAGCCAGAATTTGGCTCCAAAATATGGCTCAAGCGTCGAATTTGGAATGTTTGGGATATTTTGAAAACTGCAGGGAGGGTTTGGGCAAAATGTGATCCATCGCCGCTCTCAGTAATTGGCATATTTTTGGTATAAAAACTCGTATTTTCAAACTGCGAATACGTGCAGAGAGTTAGAATTTGGCTCCAAAATATGGCTCAAGCGTTGAATTTGGGATGTTTGGGAATTTTTGGAAACAGCAGGGAGGGTTTGGGAAAAAAGTGATCCATCGCAGGTTGCAGTAATTGGCATATTTTCGGTATAAAAGTCGTAATTTCAAACTGGGAATACGTGCAGAGAGCTCAAATTTGGTTTCAAAATATGGCTGAAGCGTCGATTTTTGGGATGTTTCGGATATTTTGAAAACTGCAAGGGGTGGGGGGGTTGGGGGGTTGGGCAAAATGTGACCTATCGCTGCTCTCAGTAATTGACATATTTTCGGTATAAAAAGTAGTAATTTCAAACTACGTGTACGTGCAGAGAGCTAGATTTTGGCTCCAAAATATGGCCTAAACGTTGAATTTGGGATATTTGGGATAATTTGAAAACTGCAGAGAGGGTTTCGTCAAAATGTGATCCATCGCTGCTCTCAGTAATTGGCATATTTTCGGTATAAAAAGTCGTAATTTCAAACAACGAATACATGCAGAAAGCCAAAATTTGGCTCCAAAATATGGCTCAAGGGTCGAATTTGTGATGTTTAGGATATTTTGGAAACTGCAGGGAGGGTTTGGGCAAAATGTGATCCATCGCCGCTTTCAGTAATTGGCATATTTTCGGTATAAAAGTCGTAATTTCAAACTGCGAATACGTGCAGAAAGCCCGAATTTGGCTCGAAAATATGGCTCAAACGTCGAATTTGGGATGTTTGGGATATTTTAAAAACTGCAGGGAGGGTTTGGGCAAAATGATATCCATCGCCGCTTTCAGTAATTGTCATGTTTTCGGTATAAAAAGTCGTAATTTCAAACAGCGAATGAGCGCAGAAAGCCAGAATTTGGCTCCTAAATATGGCTCAAGCGTCGAATTTGGGATGTTTGGGATATTTTGAAAACTGCAGGGGGGGGGGGGGGGGTTGGCCAAATTGTGACCCATCGCTGCTTTCCGTAATTGACATATTTTCGGTATAAGAAGTCGTTTTTCAAACTGCGAATACGTGCAGAAAGCCAGAATTCGGCTAGAAAATATGGCTCAAGGGACGAATTTGGGATATTTGGGATATTTTTAAAACTGCAGGGAGGGTTTGGGAATAATATGATCCATCGCCGCTTTCTGTAATTGGCATATTTTCAGTATAAAAGTCATAATTTCAAACTGCGAATACGTGCAGTGAGCCAGAATTTGGCTCCAAAATCCAAAATCCAAGGGTCGAATTTAGGATGTTTGGGATATTTGAAAACTGCAAGGGGGTTTTGGCAAAATGTGACGCATCGCTGCTTTCAGTAATTGGCATATTTTCAGTATAAAAAGTCGTAATTCCAAACTGCGAATACGTGCAGAAAGCCAGAATTTGACTCCAAAATAAGGCTCCAGGGACGAATTTGGGATGTTTGGGATATTTTGAAACGTGCAGGTGGGGGGGGGGGGGGGTTGGACAAAATGTGACCCATCGCCGCTCTCAGTAATTGGCATATTTTCGGTATAAAAAGTCGAAATTTCAAACAGTGAATACGCGCAGAGAGCCCGAATTTGGCTTCAAAATATGGCTCAAGCGTAGTATTTGGGATGTTTTGGATATTTTGCAAACTGCCGGGGGGTTTGGGCAAAATGTGACCCATCGCTGCTTTCAGTAATTGGCTTATTTTCAAGCGTCAAATTTGGGAAGTTTGGGATAAAAAGTCATAATTTCAAACTGCGAATACGTGCAGAGAGCCAGAATTTAGCTCCAAAATAATTCTCAAGGTTAAAATTTAGGATGTTTGGGATATTTTGAAAATTGCTGGGAAGGTTTGGGGCAAAATTTGATCCGTCGCCGCTTTCGGTAATTGGCATATTTTCGGTATGAAAAGTCGTAATTTCAAATTGCGAATACATGCAGAAAGCCAAAATTTGGCTCCTAAATAGGGCTCAAGGGTTGAATTGGGGATGTTTGGGATATTTTGAAAACTGAAGGGAGGGCCGGGCAAAATGTGGTCCATCGCCGCACTCAGTAATTGGCATATTTTCGGTATAAAATGAAATAATTTCAAACTGCGAACACGTGCAGAGACCGCGAATTTGGCTCCAAAATATGGCTCAAGCGTCGAATTTGGGATGTTTGGGATATTTTGAAAACTGCAGAAAGGGTTTGGGCAAAATGTGATCCATCGCCGCTTTCAGTAATTGTCATGTTTTCGGTATAAAAAGTCGTAATTTCAAACAGCGAATACGTTCAGAGAGCAAGAATTTAGCTCCAAAATAATTCTCAAGGGTCAAATTTGGGATGTTTGGGATATTTCGAAAACTGCAGGGAAGGTTTGGGCAAAATGTGATCCATTGCCGCTCTCAGTAATTGGCATATTTTCGGTATAAAAAGTCGTAATTTCAAACTGCGAATACGTGCAGAGAGCCAGAATTTGGCTCCAAATTATGGCTAAAGCGTTGAATTTGGGATGTTTGGGATATTTTGAAAACTGCAGGGAGGGTTCGGGCAAAATGTGATCCATCGCCGCTTTCAGTAATTGGCATATTTTCGGTATAAAAAATCGTAATTTCAAACAGCGAATAAGCGCAGAAAGCCAGAATTTGGCTCCAAAATATGGCTCAAAGGTCGAATTTGGCATGTTTGGGATATTTTGCAAACTGCAGGGGGGTTTGGGCAAAATGTGACCCATCGCTTCTTTCAGTAATTGGCATATTTTCAAGCGACAAATTTGGGATATTTAGGATAAAAAGTCGTAATTTCAAACTGCGAATACTTGCAGAGAGCCAGAATTTGGCTCCAAAATAATTCTCAATGGTCGAATTTGGGTTGATTGGGATATTTTGAAAACTACAAGGAATGGGTATGGGCAAAATGTGACCTATCACCGCTCTCAGTAATTCACATAGTATCGGGTATCTTCTTGAGGTTATCTTGAGATGATTTCGGGGCTTTTTAGTGTCCCCGCGGCCCGGTCCTCGACCAGGCCTCCACCCCCAGGAAGCAGCCCGTGACAGCTGACTAACTCCCAGGTACCTATTTTACTGCTAAGTAACAGGGGTAAAATAGGTACCTGGGAGTTAGTCAGCTGTCACGGGCTGCTTCCTGGGGGTGGAGACCTGGTCGAGGACCGGGCCGCGGGGACACTAAAAAGCCCCGAAATCATCTCAAGATAACCTCAAGAAGATAACCGATACTATGTGAATTACTGAGAGCGGCGATAGGTCACATTTTGCCCATACCCCTTCCTTGTAGTTTTCAAAATATCCCAATCATCCCAAATTCGACCATTGAGAATTATTTTGGAGCGAAATTCTTGCTCTCTGCAAGTATTCGCATTTTGTAATTACGACTTTTTATCCTAAATATCCCAAATTTGTCGGTACAAAAAGTCGTAATTTCAAACTGCGAATATGTCCAGAGAGCCGCAATTTGACTCCAAAATTTTGCTCAAGGGTTGAATTTGGGATGTTGGGGATATTTTGAAAACTGCAGGGGGGTTTGGGCAAAATGTGACCCATCCCCGCTCTCAGTAAGTGGCATATTTTCGGTATAAAATGACGTAATTTCAAACTGCGAATACGTGCAGAGAGCCAGAACTTGGCTCCAAAATATGGCTCAAACGTCGAATTTGGGATGTTTGGGATATTTTGAAAACTGCCGGGGGGGGGGGGGGTTGGGCGAAATGTGACCCATCGCTGCTTTCAGTAATTGACATATTTTCGGTATAAAATGTCGTAATTTCAACCTACAAATATGTGCAGAGAGCCAGAATTTGGTTCCAAAATATGGCTCATGGGTCGAATTAGGGATGCTTGGGATATTTTGAAAACTGCAGGAAGGGTTTGGGAAAAATGTGACCCATCGCCGCTCTCAGTAATTGACATATCTTCGGTGTATAAATTCGTAATTTCAAACTGCGAATATGTGCAGAGAGCCAGAATTTGGTTCCAAAATATGGCTCATGGGTCGAATTAGGGATGCTTGGGATATTTTGAAAACTGCAGGAAGGGTTTGGGAAAAATGTGACCCATTGCCGCTCTCAGTAATTGACATATCTTCGGTGTTTAAATTCGTAATTTCAAACTGCGAATATGTGCAGAGAGCCAGAATTTGGCTCCAAAATATGGCTCAAGCGTCGAATTTGGGATGTTTGGGATATTTTGAAAACTGCAGAGACGACTTTATGCAAAATGTGATCCATCGTCGCACTCAGTAATTGTTATATTTTCGGTATAAAATGTCGTAATTTCAAACTGCGAATACGTTCAGAGAGCCAGCATTTAGCTCCAAAATAATTCTCATTGGTCGAATTTGGGATGTTTCGGATATATTGAAAACTGTAGGGGGGTTTCAGCAAAATGTGACCAATCGTCGCAATCAGTAATTGGCATATTTTCGGTATAAAATGACGTAATTTCAAACTGCGAATACGTGCAGAGAGCGAGAGTTTGGCTCCAAAATATGGCTCAAGCGTAGAATTTGGGATGTTTGGGATATTTTGAAAACTTCAGGGGCGGCTTTATGCAAAATGGGATCCATCGCCGCACTCAGTAATTGGCATATTTTCGGTAGAAAATGAAATAATTTCAAACTGCTAATACGTGCAGAGAGCCCGAATTTGGCTCCAAAATATGGCTCAAGCGTCGAATTTGGGATATTTTGGATATATTGAAAACTGCAGGGAGGGTTTTGGCAAAATGTGATCCATTGCCGCTTTCAGTAATTGTCATGTTTTCAATATAAAATGTCGTAATTTCAAACAGCGAATACGTGCAGAGAGCCAGAATTTGGCTCAGGCTGAAGAGAATGATGCAGAGGCTTAAGAGAGGGATGAAGAGACTCAGAGAGTGATGCAGAGGCTCAAGACAGGGGATGCAGAGGCTTAAGAAAGGGATGAAGAGACTCAAAAGAATGATGCAGAGGCTCACGACAGGGATGCAGAGGCTTAAGAGAGTGATGCAAAGGCTCAAGAGAGGGATGCAGAGGCTCATGAGAGGGATGCAGAGGCTCAAGTGAGGGATTGAGAGGCTTAGGAAAATGATGCAGAGGCTCAAGAGAGGGATGCAGAGACTCAAGAGAGTGATGCAGAGGCCCAAGAGAGTGATGCAGAGGCTCCAGAGAGTGATGCAGAGGCTAAAGAGAGAGATGCAGAGGCTTAAGAGAGTGATGCAGACGCTTAAGAGAGGGATGCAGAGGCTCCAAAAAGTGATGCAGAGGCTCAAGAGAGTGATGAAGAGGCTTAGGAGAATGATGTAGAGGCTCAAGAGAGGGAAGCAGAGGCTGAAGAGTATGATGCAGAGGCTAAAGTGAGTGATGCTGAGGCTTAGGAGGATGATGCAGAGGCTCAAGTGAGGGTTGCGGAGCCTGAGGAGAGTGAGGCAGAGGCTAAAGAGAGTGATGCAGAGGTTTAAGAGAGTGATGCAGAGGCTTAAGAAATGGATACAGAGGCTCAAGAGAGTGATGCAGAGGCTTAAGAGAGTGATGCAGAGGCTCAAGAGAGTGATGCAGAGGCTTAGGAGAATGATGCAGAGGCTCAAGAGAGTGATGCACAGGCTAAAAAGAGAGATGCAGAGTCTTAAGAGAGTGATGCACAGGCCTAAGAGAGTGATGCAGAGGCTCAAGAAAGTGATACAGAGGTTCAAGAGAATGATGTAGCGGCTTAAGAGAGGGATGCAGAGGCTCAAGAGAATGATTCAGAGGCTCAAGAGAGTGATGCAGAAGACGAAGAGAGGGATGCAGAGGCTTAAGAAAGTGATGCAGAAGCTCAAGAGAGTGATGCAGAGACTCAAGAGAGTGATGCAGAGGCTCAAGAGAGTGATGCAGAGGATCAAGAGAGGGAAGCAGAGGATAAGAGAGTGATGGAGAGGCTGAAGTGAGTGATTCAGAGGCTCGAGAGAGTTATGCAGAGGCCTCAAGAGAGTGATTCAGAGGCTTAAGAGAGGGATGCAGAGGCTTAAAAAAGTGATGCAGAGGCTCAAGATAGTGATGCAGAAGCTCAAGAGAGGGATGCAGGGGCTCAAAGAGTGATGCAGAGGCTCAAGAGAGTGATTCAGAGGCTTACGAGAGTGATGCAGAGGCTTAAGAGAGTCATGCAGAGGCTCAACAGAGTGATGCAGAGAATCAAGAGAGGGAAGCAGAGGCTTAAGAGAGTGATGCAGAGGCTGAAGAGAGTGATGCAGAGGCTCTAGAGAGTGATGCAGAGGCTCATGAGAGTGATTCAGAGGCTTACGAGAGTGATGCAGAGAATCAAGAGAGTGATGCAGAGGCTCGAGAGAGTTAGGCAGAGGCCTCAAGAGAGGGATTCAGAGGCTTAGGAGAGTGATGCAAAGGCTGAAGAGAGTGTTGCAGAGGCTCAAGAGAGGGATGAAGAGCCTGAAGAGAGTGTGATGCAGAGACTCAAGAGAGGGATGCAGAGGCTCAAGAGAGTAATGCAGAGGCTTAAGAGAGTGATGCAGAGGCTCAAGAGAGTGATGCAGAGGCTTGAGAGAGGGATGCAGAGGCTCAGGAGAGTGATGCAGTGGCTTAAGAGGGTGAGGCAGAGGCTTAAGAGAGGGATGCAGATGCTCAGGAGTGGGATGCAAAGCCTCAAGTGAGGGATGCAGAGGCTCATGTGAGGGATGCAGGAGTTCAAGAGAGTGATGCAGAGGCTCAAGAGAGGGATGCGGAGGCTCAAGTGAGGGACAAAGAGGCACAAGAGAGGGATGCAGAGGCTCTTAGGAGTAATGCAGAGGTTCAAAAGAGGGATGCAGAGGCTCATGAGAGTGATTCAGAGGTTTACGAGAGTGATACAGAGGCTTAAGAGAGTGATGCAGAGGCTTAAGAAAGTGATACAGAGGCTCAAAAGAGGGATGCAGAGGCTTAAAAGAGTGATGCAGAGGCTCAAGAGAGTGATGCAGAAGCTCAAGAGAGGGATGCAGGGGCTCAACAGAGTGATGCAGAGGCTCAAGAGAGTGATTCAGAGGCTTACGGGAGTGATGCAGAAGCTTAAGAGAGTGATGCAGAGGCTCAAGAGAGTGATGCAGAGGCTCTAGAGAGTGAAGCAGAGGCTCAAGAGAGTGATGCAGAGGCTCGAGAGAGTGATTCAGAGGCTTACGAGAGTGATGCACAGAATCAAGAGAGTGATGCTTACTCAGTATTTTAACGAGAAACAAATAGTTGATTGAAAATGAAGTATTTAATGTTAATTTCTAATCAATTATGTGTTTGCATCAATTTTGTCGTATATATAATGAATTAATAACAATAAACTGAAAATTCACAAAAACGTGGAAAAATAGCAAAATATTGCCTAATTCGATGATATTTTGTTTGTATCACATAAAGGAAAAGTGGATGATAAACGTCAAAATATTGCTATATTCGATGATTTTTATCACGAAACAAAATGCAAGGAAACTTGCTTAAAATGCAAAATTTACGAAATTCTGAGATATGAAAGCTAAATCACATATCATGAGAAAATATGAAGTAGTATCGGAAGATTGGTAAACGAATATATATACGTAAAGTCACACTACATGAAAAACGTGAAAAAAATCGCTATATTACCAAACTTGATGATTTTAACTTCAAATCATAAAGCGAGGTTTCGTATTATTTAGATCCTAGAAAAGACATAAAAATGTTGTTTACAATACAAATGATAAACATCAATGTGTTTTTATTAGAATTAACAAAAATGTTCCTGAAAAGACATATAGATGTTGTTTCCAATACAAATGATAAAAATCAATGTGTTTTCATTAAAATACTCTAAAATGTTCCTGATTTTCCGTTTATATTACCGATGGAAGATGTACACGTAAACCGCTCTAATCCGGCTGAAACGTCGATATATGCAATAATAACAGAACTTCTCCCCTTTTCAATATCTTACTAAGTATTTTAAAGAGAAACAAATATTTGATTTAAAATTAAGTATTTAAGGTTATTTTCTAATCAATTATGTGTTTGCATCACTTTTATCGTATATATAATGAATTAATACCAATAAACTGAAAATTCACAAAAACGTGGAAAACGGTAAAAAATTGCCTAATTCGATGATATTTTGTTTATATCACATAAAGGAAAAGGGGAGCCTTAAGAGAGGAATGCAGAGGCTGAAGAGAATGATGCAGAGGCTTAAGCGAGGGATGCAGAGACTGAAGAGAATGATGCAGAGACTTAAGAGAGGGATGCAGAGGCTCAAGAGAGTTATGGAGAGGCTCAAGAGAGTGATGCAGAGGCTCAACAGAGTGATTCAGAGGCTTACGAGATTGATACAGAGGCTTAAGAGAGTGATGCAGAGGCTTAAGAGAGGGATGCAGAGGCTCAAGAGAGGGATGCAGAGGCTCAAGTGAGTGATGCAGAGGCACAAGAGAGGGATGCAAAGGCTGAAGAAAGTGTTGCAGAGGCTCTTGAGAGTGATGCAGAGGCTCAACAGAGTGATTCAGAGCTTACGAGATTGATACAGAGGCTTAAGAGAGTGATGCAGAGGCTTAAGAGAGGAATGTAGAGGCTCAAGAGACGGATGCAGAGGCTCAAGAGAGGGAGGCAGGGGCGCAAGAGAGGGATGCAGAGGCCCAAGAGAGGGATGCAGAGGCTCAAGAGAGGGATGCAGAGGCTCAAGTGAGTGATGCAGAGGCACAAGAGAGGGATGCAGAGGCTGAAGAAAGTGTTGCAGAGGCTCTTGAGAGTGATGCAGAGGCTCAACAGAGTGATTCAGAGCTTACGAGATTGATACAGAGGCTTAAGAGAGTGATGCAGAGGCTTAAGAGAGGAATGTAGAGGCTCAAGAGACGGATGCAGAGGCTCAAGAGAGGGAGGCAGGGGCGCAAGAGAGGGATGCAGAGGCTGAAGTGAGGGAAGCAGAGGCACAAGAGAGGGATGCAGAGTCTCTTGAGAGTGACGCAGAGGCTCAAGAGAGGGATGCAGAGTCTTAAGAGAGTGATGCAAAGGCTCAAGTGAGGGATGCAGAGGCTCATGAGAGGGATGCAGGCGTTCAAGAGAGTGATGCAGAGGCTCAAGAGAGGGATGCAGAGGCTTAAGTGAGGGATGAAAGTGAGGTAATTACCTCAAGTGAGGTAATGTGATTACCTCAAGTTAGGTAATGAAAACACATTGATTTTTATCATTTGTATTGGAAACAACATCTTTATATGTCTTTTCTAGGATCTAAATAATACGAAACCTCGCCTTATGATTTGAAGTTAAAGTCCCCAAATAAGGTAATATAGCGATTTTTTTCAAGTTTTTCATGTAGTGTGATTGTACGTAAATATATTCGTTTTTACCAATATTTCGATAATTCTTCATGTTTTCTCACGATATGTGATTCGGCCTTTAAATCTCAGAATTTCGCATAATATTGCATTTTTAAGCAAGTTTTCTAGCATTTTGTTTCGTACTAAAAATCATTGAATTTAGCAATATTTTGACGTTTATCATCCCCCTTTTCCTTTATGTGATTTAAACAAAATATCATCGAATTCGGCAATATTTGGCCGTTTTTCCACATTTTTGTGAATTTTCAGTTTATTGTTATTAATTCATTATATATACGATAAAAATGATGCAAACTGCAAAACTGCAAGACTGCAAAACTGCAAAACTTTGCATCATACGAAGATGATGATGCAAAATTGATTAGAAATTAACATTATATACTTCATTTTGAATCAACTATTTGTTTATCATTAAAAAACTGAGTAAGATATTGAAAAAGTGAGGAGTTATGTTTTTATTGCATATATCGACGTTTCAGCCGGATTAGAGCGGTTTTACCTGTACATCTTCCATCGGTAATATAAACGGAAAATCAGGAACATTTTAGTTAATTCTAATGAAAACACATTGATTTTTATCATTTGTATTGGAAGCAACATTTTTATGTCTTTTCTAGGATCTAAAAAATACGAAACCTCGCTTTATGATTTGAAGTAAAAATCCTCAAATTTGGTAATATAGCGACTTTTTCACGTTTTTCATGTAGTGTCGCTTTACGTAAATATATTCGTTTTTACCAATATTTAGATAGTACTTCATGTTTTCTCACGATATGTGATTTGGCCTTCATATCTCAGAATTTCGCAAATTTTTCATTTTTAAGCAAGTTTTCTTTCATTTTGTTTTGTACTAAAAATTATCGAATTTAGCAATATTTTGACGTTTGTCATCCCCTTTTCCTTTATGTGACTTAAACAAAATATCATCGAATTAGGCAATTTTTTGCCGTTTTCCACGTTTTTGTGAATTTTCAGTTTATTGGTATTAATTCATTATATATACGATAAAAGTGATGCAAACACATAATTGATTAGAAAATAACCTTAAATACTTAATTTTAAATCAAATATTTGTTTCTCTTTAAAATACTTAGTAAGATATTGAAAAGGGGAGAAGTTCTGTTATTATTGTATATATCGACGTTTCAGCCGGATTAGAGCGGTTTACGTGTACATCTTCCATCGGTAATATAAACGGAAAATCAGGAACATTTTAGAGTATTTTAATGAAAACACATTGATTTTTATCATTTGTATTGGAAACAACATCTATATGTCTTTTCAGGAACATTTTTGTTAATTCTAATAAAAACACATTGATGTTTATCATTTGTATTGTAAACAACATTTTTATGTCTTTTCTAGGATCTAAATAATACGAAACCTCGCTTTATGATTTGAAGTTAAAATCATCAAGTTTGGTAATATAGCGATTTTTTTCACGTTTTTCATGTAGTGTGACTTTACGTATATATATTCGTTTACCAATCTTCCGATACTACTTCATATTTTCTCATGATATGTGATTTAGCTTTCATATCTCAGAATTTCGCAAATTTTGCATTTTAAGCAAGTTTTCTTGCATTTTGTTTCGTAATAAAAATCATCGAATATAGCAATATTTTGACGTTTATCATCCACTTTTCCTTTATGTGATACAAACAAAATATCATCGAATTAGGCAATATTTTGCTATTTTTCCACGTTTTTGTGAATTTTCAGTTTATTGTTATTAATTCATTATATATACGACAAAATTGATGCAAACACATAATTGATTAGAAATTAACATTAAATACTTCATTTTCAATCAACTATTTGTTTCTCGTTAAAATACTGAGTAAGCATCACTCTCTTGATTCTGTGCATCACTCTCGTAAGCCTCTGAATCACTCTCTCGAGCCTCTGCATCACTCTCTTGAGCCTCTGCTTCACTCTCTAGAGCCTCTGCATCACTCTCTTGAGCCTCTGCATCACTCTCTTAAGCCTCTGCATCACTCCCGTAAGCCTCTGAATCACTCTCTTGAGCCTCTGCATCACTCTGTTGAGCCCCTGCATCCCTCTCTTGAGCTTCTGCATCACTCTCTTGAGCCTCTGCATCACTCTTTTAAGCCTCTGCATCCCTCTTTTGAGCCTCTGTATCACTTTCTTAAGCCTCTGCATCACTCTCTTAAGCCTCTGTATCACTCTCGTAAGCCTCTGAATCACTCTCATGAGCCTCTGCATCCCTCTTTTGAACCTCTGCATTACTCCTAAGAGCCTCTGCATCCCTCTCTTGTGCCTCTTTGTCCCTCACTTGAGCCTCCGCATCCCTCTCTTGAGCCTCTGCATCACTCTCTTGAACTCCTGCATCCCACTCCTGAGCATCTGCATCCCTCTCTTAAGCCTCTGCCTCACCCTCTTAAGCCACTGCATCACTCTCCTGAGCCTCTGCATCCCTCTCTCAAGCCTCTGCATCACTCTCTTGAGCCTCTGCATCACTCTCTTAAGCCTCTGCATTACTCTCTTGAGCCTCTGCATCCCTCTCTTGAGTCTCTGCATCACTCTCTTCAGGCTCTTCATCCCTCTCTTGAGCCTCTGCAACACTCTCTTCAGCCTCTGCATCACTCTCCTAAGCCTCTGAATCCCTCTCTTGAGGCCTCTGTCTAACTCTCTCCAGCCTCTGCATCACTCTCTTGACTCTCTGCATCACTCTCGTAAGCCTCTGAATCACTCTCATGAGCCTCTGCATCACTCTCTAGAGCCTCTGCATCACTCTCTTCAGCCTCTGCATCACTCTCTTAAGCCTCTGCTTCCCTCTCTTGATTCTCTGCATCACTCTGTTGAGCCTCTGCATCACTCTCTTAAGCCTCTGCATCACTCTCGTAACCCTCTGAATCACTCTCTTGAGCCTCTGCATCACTCTTTGAGCCCCTGCATCCCTCTCTTGAGCTTCTGCATCACTATCTTGAGCCTCTGCATCACTTTTTTAAGCCTCTGCATCCCTCTCTTAAGCCTCTGAATCACTCACTTCAGCCTCTGCATCACTCTCTTAAGCCTCTGCTTCCCTCTCTTGATCCTCTGCATCACTCTCTTGAGCCTCTGCATCACTCTCTTGAGTCTCTGCATCACTCTCTTGAGCTTCTGCATCACTTTCTTAAGCCTCTGCATCCCTCTCTTCGTCTTCTGCATCACTCTCTTGAGCCTCTGAATCATTCTCTTGAGCCTCTGCATCCCTCTCTTCAGCCGCTCCATCATTCTCTTGAACCTCTGCATCACTTTCTTGAGCCTCTGCATCACTCTCTTAGGCCTGTGCATCACTCTCTTAAGACTCTGCATCTCTCTCTTTAGCCTGTGCATCACTCTCTTGAGCCTCTGCATCATTCTCCTAAGCCTCTGCATCACTCTCTTGAGCCTCTGCATCACTCTCTTAAGCCTCTGCATCACTCTCTTGAGCCTCTGTATCCATTTCTTAAGCCTCTGCATCACTCTCTTAAACCTCTGCATCACTCTCTTTAGCCTCTGCATCACTCTCCTCAGGCTCCGCAACCCTCACTTGAGCCTCTGCATCATCCTCCTAAGCCTCAGCATCACTCACTTTAGCCTCTGCATCATACTCTTCAGCCTCTGCTTCCCTCTCTTGAGCCTCTACATCATTCTCCTAAGCCTCTTCATCACTCTCTTGAGCCTCTGCATCACTTTTTGGAGCCTCTGCATCCCTCTCTTAAGCGTCTGCATCACTCTCTTAAGCCTCTGCATCTCTCTCTTTAGCCTCTGCATCACTCTCTGGAGCCTCTGCATCACTCTCTTGGGCCTCTGCATCACTCTCTTGAGCCTCTGCATCCCTCTCTTGAGCCTCTGCATCATTTTCCTAAGCCTCTCAATCCCTCACTTGAGCCTCTGCATCCCTCTCATGAGCCTCTGCATCCCTCTCTTGAGCCTTTGCATCACTCTCTTAAGCCTCTGCATCCCTGTCGTGAGCCTCTGCATCATTCTTTTGAGTCTCTTCATCCCTTTCTTAAGCCTCTGCATCCCCTGTCTTGAGCCTCTGCATCACTCTCTGAGTCTCTTCATCCTCTCTTAAGCCTCTGCATCATTCTCTTCAGCCTGAGCCAAATTCTGGCTCTCTGCACGTATTCGCTGTTTGAAATTACGACATTTTATAATGAAAACATGACAATTACTGAAAGCGGCAATGGATCACATTTTGCCAAAACCCTCCCTGCAGTTTTCAATATATCCAAAATATCCCAAATTCGACGCTTGAGCCATATTTTGGAGCCAAATTCGGGCTCTCTGCACGTATTAGCAGTTTGAAATTATTTCATTTTCTACCGAAAATATGCCAATTACTGAGTGCGTCGATGGATCCCATTTTGCATAAAGCCGCCCCTGAAGTTTTCAAAATATCCCAAACATCCCAAATTTAACGCTTGAGCCATATTTTGGAGCCAAATTCTCGCTCTCTGCACGTATTCGCAGTTTGAAATTACGTCATTTTATACCGAAAATATGCCAATTACTGATTGCGACGATTGGTCACATTTTGCTGAAACCCCCCTACAGTTTTCAATATATCCGAAACATCCCAAATTCGACCAATGAGAATTATTTTGGAGCTAAATGCTGGCTCTCTGAACGTATTCGCAGTTTGAAATTACGACATTTTATACCGAAAATATAACAATTACTGAGTGCGACGATGGATCACATTTTGCATAAAGTCGTCTCTGCAGTTTTCAAAATATCCCAAACATCCCAAATTCGACGCTTGAGCCATATTTTGGAGCCAAATTCTGGCTCTCTGCACATATTCGCAGTTTGAAATTACGAATTTAAACACCGAAGATATGTCAATTACTGAGAGCGGCGATGGGTCACATTTTTCCCAAACCCTTCCTGCAGTTTTCAAAATATCCCAAGCATCCCTAATTCGACCCATGAGCCATATTTTGGAACCAAATTCTGGCTCTCTGCACATATTCGCAGTTTGAAATTACGAATTTATACACCGAAGATATGTCAATTACTGAGAGCGGCGATGGGTCACATTTTTCCCAAACCCTTCCTGCAGTTTTCAAAATATCCCAAGCATCCCTAATTCGACCCATGAGCCATATTTTGGAACCAAATTCTGGCTCTCTGCACATATTTGTAGGTTGAAATTACGACATTTTATACCGAAAATATGTCAATTACTGAAAGCAGCGATGGGTCACATTTCGCCCAAACCCCAAACCCCCCCCCCCCGGCAGTTTTCAAAATATCCCAAACATCCCAAATTCGACGTTTGAGCCATATTTTGGAGCCAAGTTCTGGCTCTCTGCACGTATTCGCAGTTTGAAATTACGTCATTTTATACCGAAAATATGCCACTTACTGAGAGCGGGGATGGGTCACATTTTGCCCAAACCCCCCTGCAGTTTTCAAAATATCCCCAACATCCCAAATTCAACCCTTGAGCAAAATTTTGGAGTCAAATTGCAGCTCTCTGGACATATTCGCAGTTTGAAATTACGACTTTTTGTACCGACAAATTTGGGATATTTAGGATAAAAAGTCGTAATTTCAAAATGCGAATACTTGCAGAGAGCCAGAATTTGGCTCCAAAATAATTCTCAATGGTCGAATTTGGGATGATTGGGATATTTTGAAAACTACAAGGAAGGGGTATGGGCAAAATGTGACCTATCGCCGCTCTCAGTAATTCACATAGTATCGGTTATCTTCTTGAGGTTATCTTGAGATGATTTCGGGGCTTTTTAGTGTCCCCGCGGCCCGGTCCTCGACCAGGTCTCCACCCCCAGGAAGCAGCCCGTGACAGCTGACTAACTCCCAGGTACCTATTTTACCCCTGTTACTTAGCAGTAAAATAGGTACCTGGGAGTTAGTCAGCTGTCACGGGCTGCTTCCTGGGGGTGGAGGCCTGGTCGAGGACCGGGCCGCGGGGACACTAAAAAGCCCCGAAATCATCTCAAGATAACCTCAAGAAGATACCCGATACTATGTGAATTACTGAGAGCGGTGATAGGTCACATTTTGCCCATACCCCTTCCTTGTAGTTTTCAAAATATCCCAATCAACCCAAATTCGACCATTGAGAATTATTTTGGAGCCAAATTCTGGCTCTCTGCAAGTATTCGCAGTTTGAAATTACGACTTTTTATCCTAAATATCCCAAATTTGTCGCTTGAAAATATGCCAATTACTGAAAGAAGCGATGGGTCACATTTTGCCCAAACCCCCCTGCAGTTTGCAAAATATCCCAAACATGCCAAATTCGACCTTTGAGCCATATTTTGGAGCCAAATTCTGGCTTTCTGCGCTTATTCGCTGTTTGAAATTACGATTTTTTATACCGAAAATATGCCAATTATTGAAAGCGGCGATGGATCACATTTTGCCCGAACCCTCCCTGCAGTTTTCAAAATATCCCAAACATCCCAAATTCAACGCTTTAGCCATAATTTGGAGCCAAATTGTGGCTCTCTGCACGTATTCGCAGTTTGAAATTACGACTTTTTATACCGAAAATATGCCAATTACTGAGAGCGCCGATGGATCACATTTTGCCAAAACTTTCCCTGCAGTATTCGAAATATCCCAAACATCCCAAATTCGACCCTTGACAATTATTTTGGAGTTAAATTCTGGCTCTCTGAAAGTTTTCGCAGTTTGAAATTACGACTTTTTATACCGAAAACATGACAATTACTGTAAGCGGCGATGGATCACATTTTGCCTAAACCCTCCCTACAGTTTTCAAAATATCCAAAACATCCCCAATTTGACGCTTGAGCCATATTTTGGAGCCAAATTCGGGGTCTCTGCACGTGTTCGCAGTTTGAAATTATTTCATTTTATACCGAAAATATGCCAATTACTGAGTGCGGCGATGGATCACATTTTGCCCAGGCCATCCCTGCAGTTTTCAAAATATCCCAAACATCCCCAATTCGACCCTTGAGCCATATTTTGGAGCCAACGTTTGGCTTTTCTGCATGTATTCGCAATTTGAAATTACGACTTTTTATCCTAAACATCCCAAATTTGTCGTTTGAAAATATGCCAATTACTGAAAGAAGCGATGGCTCACATTTTGTCCAAACCCCCTGCAGTTTGCAAAATATCCCAAACATGCCAAATTCGACCTTTGAGCCATATTTTGGAGCCAAATTCTGACTTTCTGCGCTTATTCGCTGTTTGAAATTACGACTTTTTGTACCGAAAATATGCCAATTACTGAAAGCGGCGATGGATCACAATTTGCGCAAACCCTCCCTGCAGTTTTCAAAATATCCTAAATATCCCAAATTCAACGCTTTAGCCATAATTTGGAGCCAAATTCTGGCTCTCTGCACGTATTCGCAGTTTGAAATTACGACTTTTTATACCGAAAATATGCCAATTACTGAGAGCGGCAATGGATCACATTTTGCCCAAACCTTCCCAGCAGTTTTCGAAATATCCCAAACATCCCAAATTTGACCCTTGAGAATTATTTTGGAGCTAAATTCTTGCTCTCTGAACGTATTCGCTGTTTGAAATTACGACTTTTTATACCGAAAACATGACAATTACTGAAAGCGGCGATGGATCACATTTTGCCCAAACCCTTTCTGCAGTTTTCAAAATATCCCAAACATCCCAAATTCGACGCTTGAGCCATATTTTGGAGCCAAATTCGGGGTCTCTGCACGTGTTCGCAGTTTGAAATTATTTCATTTTATACTGAAAATATGCCAACTACTGAGTGCGGCGATGGACCACATTTTGCCCAGGCCCTCCCTTCAGTTTTCAAAATATCCCAAACATCCCCAATTCAACCCTTGAGCCCTATTTAGGAGCCAAATTTTGGCTTTCTGCATGTATTCGCAGTTTGAAATTATGACTTTTTATCCCAAACATCCCAAATTTGACGCTTGAAAATAAGCCAATTACTGAAAGCAGCGATGGGTCACATTTTGCCCAAACCCCCCGGCAGTTTGCAAAATATCCAAAACATCCCAAATACTACGCTTGAGCCATATTTTGAAGCCAAATTCGGGCTCTCTGCACGTATTCACTGTTTGAAATTTCGACTTTTTATACCGAAAATATGCCAATTACTGAGAGCGGCGATGGGTCACATTTTGTCCAACCCCCCCCCCCCCACCTGCACGTTTCAAAATATCCCAAACATCCCAAATTCGTCCCTGGAGCCTTATTTTGGAGTCAAATTCTGGCTCTATGCACGTATTCGCAGTTTGGAATTACGACTTTTTATACTGAAAATATGCCAATTACTGAAAGCAGCGATGCGTCACATTTTGCCAAAACCCCCTTGCAGTTTTCAAATATCCCAAACATCCTAAATTCGACCCTTGGATTTTGGATTTTGGAGCCAAATTCTGGCTCACTGCACGTATTCGCAGTTTGAAATTATGACTTTTATACTGAAAATATGCCAATTACAGAAAGCGGCGATGGATCATATTATTCCCAAACCCTCCCTGCAGTTTTAAAAATATCCCAAATATCCCAATTTCGACCCTTGAGCCATATTTTCTAGCCGAATTCTGGCTTTCTGCACGTATTCGCAGTTTGAAAAACGACTTCTTATACCGAAAATATGTCAATTACGGAAAGCAGCGATGGGTCACAATTCGGCCAACACCCCCCCTGCAGTTTTCAAAATATTCCAAACATCCCAAATTCGACGCTTGAGCCATATTTTGGAGCCAAATTCTGGCTTTCTGCGCTCATTCGCTGTTTGAAATTACGACTTTTTATACCGAAAACATGACAATTACTGAAAGCGGCGATGGATATCATTTTGCCCAAACCCTCCCTGCAGTTTTTAAAATATCCCAAACACCCCAAATTCGACGTTTGAGCCATATTTTCGAGCCAAATTCGGGCTCTCTGCACGTATTCGCGGTTTGAAATTACGACTTTTATACCGAAAATATGCCAATTACTGAAAGCGGCGATGGATCACATTTTGCCCAAACCCTCCCTGCAGTTTCCAAAATATCCTAAACATCACAAATTCGACCCTTGAGCCATATTTTGGAGCCAAATTTTGGCTTTCTGCATGTATTCGTTGTTTGAAATTACGACTTTTTATACCGAAAATATGCCAATTACTGAGAGCAGCGATGGATCACATTTTGACGAAACCCTCTCTGCAGTTTTCAAATTATCCCAAATATCCCAAATTCAACGTTTAGGCCATATTTTGGAGCCAAAATCTAGCTCTCTGCACGTACACGCAGTTTGAAATTACTACTTTTTATACCGAAAATATGTCAATTACTGAGAGCAGCGATAGGTCACATTTTGCCCCCCCCCTGCAGTTTTCAAAATATATGAAACATCCCAAAAATCGACGCTTCAGCCATATTTTGAAACCAAATTTGAGCTCTCTGCACGTATTCCCAGTTTGAAATTACGACTTTTATACCGAAAATATGCCAATTACTGCAACCTGCGATGGATCACTTTTTTCCCAAACCCTCCCTGCTGTTTCCAAAAATTCCCAAACATCCCAAATTCAACGCTTGAGCCATATTTTGGAGCCAAATTCTAACTCTCTGCACGTATTCGCAGTTTGAAATTACGAGTTTTTATACCGAAAATATGCCAATTACTGAGAGCGGCGATGGATCACATTTTGCCCAAACCCTCCCTGCAGTTTTCAAAATATCCCAAACATTCCAAATTCGACGCTTGAGCCATATTTTGGAGCCAAATTCGGGCTCTCTGCACGTATTCGCAGTTTGATATTATTTCATTTTCTACCGAAAATATGCCAATTACTGATTGCGACGATGGGTCACACTTTGCCCAAACTCCCCTGCAATTTTCATAATATTCCAAACATCCCAAATTCGACCCATGACCTATATTTTGGAGCCAAATTCTGGCTCTCTGCACGTATTCGCAGTTTGAAATTACGAGTTTTTATACCGAAAATATGCCAATTACTGAGAGCGGCGATGGATCACATTTTGCCCAAACCATCCCTGTAGTTTTCAAAATATCCCAAACATCCCAAATTCGACCCTTGAGAATTATTTTGGAGCTAAATTCTGGCTCTCTGCATGTATTCGCAGTTTGAAATTATGACTTTTTATCCCAAACATCCCAAATTTGACGCTTGAAAATAAGCCAATTACTGAAAGCAGCGATGGGTCACATTTTGCCCAAACCCCCCGGCAGTTTGCAAAATATCTCAAACATTCCAAATTCGACGCTTGAGCCATATTTTGGAGCCAAATTCGGGCTCTCTGCACGTATTCGCTGTTTGAAATTACGACATTTTATAACGAAAACATGACAATTACTGAAAGCGGCAATGGATCACATTTTGCCCAAACCCTCTTTGCAGTTTTAAATATATCCCAAACATCCCAAATTCGACGCTTGAGACATAATTTGGAGAAAAATTCGGGCTCTCTGCACGTGCTAGCAGTTTGAAATTATGACATTTTATACCGAAAATATGCCAATTACAGAGTGCAGCGATGGATCACAAGCCATCCCTACAGTTTTCAAAATATCCCAAACATTCCAAGTTTGACCCTTGAGCCATATTTTGGAGCCAAATTTTGGCATTCTGCATGTATTCGTTGATTGAAATTACGACTTTTTATACCGAAAATATGCCAATTATTGAAAGCAGCGATGGATCACATTTTGACGAAACCCTCTCTGCAGTTATCAAATTATCCCAAACATTCCAAATTCGACCCTTGAGCCGTATTTTTGAGCCAAATTCTGGCTCTCTGCACGTATTTGCAGTTTGAAATTACGATTTTTTTTACCGAAAATATGCCACCTACTGAGGGCAGCGATGGATCACATTTTACCCAAACCCTCCATGCAGTTTTTAAAATATCCCAAACGTCCCAAATTTGACCCTTGAGAATTATTTTGGAGCTAAATTCTGGTTTTCTGCACGTATTCGCAGTTTGAAATTACGACTTTTTATCCCAAACATCCCAGATTTGACGCTTGAAAATATGCCAATTATTGAAAGAAGCGATGGGTCACATTTTGCTCAAACCCCCCTGCAGTTTGCAAAATATCCCAAACATCCCAAATTCGACCCTTGAGCCATATTTTGGAGCCAAATTCTGGCTTTCTGCGCGTATTCGCTGTCTGAAATTACGATTTTTTATACCGAAAACATGACAATTACTGAAAGCAGCGATGGATCACATTTTGCACAAACCTTCCCTGCAGGTTTCAAAATATCCCAAACATCTCAAATTCGACGCTTGAGCCATATTTTGGAGCCAAATTTGGGCTCTCTGCACGTATTCGCAGTTTGAAATCACGACTTTTTATACCGAAAATATGCCAATTACTGAAAGCGGCGATGGATCACATTTTGCCGAAACCCTCTCTGCAGTTTTCAAATTATCCCAAACATCCAAAATTCGACCCTTGAGCCATATTTTGGAGCCAAATTCTGGCTCTCTGCACATTTTCGCAGTTTGAAATTACGACATTTTATACCGAAAATTTGTCAATTACTAAAATAAGCGATAGGTCACATTTTGACCCCCCCCCCCTGCAGTTTTCAAAATATCCCAAATATCCCGAATTCGTCGCTTGAGCCATATTTTGAAGCAAAATTCGGGCTCTCTGCACGTATTCGCAGTTTGAAATTACGTCTTTTTATACCGAAAATATGTCATTTACTCAGAGCGGCGAAGGATCACATTTTGCCCAAACCCTCCCTGCAGTTTTCACAATATTGCAAACATCCCAAATTCGACGCTTGAGCCAAATTTTGGAGCCAAATTCTGGCTCTCTGCATGTATACCCAGTTTTAAATTACGACATTTATACCGAAAATATGCGAATTACTGAAAGCGGCGATGGATCACATTTTGCAAAAACCCTGTCTACAGTTTCCATGATATCCCTAATGATATTGATAAAACTTGAAAAAACTTTTTTCACGTTTTTCATGTAGTTTGATATTACGAAAATATATTCATTTGGCCAATATTTCGATAATATTTCATGTTTTCTCACGATATGTGATTTGGCCTTCAAATCTCAGAATTTCGCAAATTTTGCATTTTTAAGCAAGTTTTCTTGCATTTTGTTTTGTACTAAAAATCATCGAAATTAGCAATATTTTGACCTTTATCATCCCCTTTTCCTTTATGTGATTTAAACAAAATATCATCGAATTAGGCAATATTTGTGAATTTTCAGTTTATTGATATTATTTCATTAAATATACGATAAAAATGATGCAAACACATAATTGATCAGATCACCTTAAATACTTCATTTTCAATCATCTATTTGTGTCTCGTTAAAATACTGAGTAAGATATTTAAAAGGGGAGAAGTTCTGTTTTTATTGCATATATCGACGTTTCAGCCGGATTCGAACGGTTTTATGTGTACATCTTCCATCGGTATCATAAACCGAAAATCAGGAACATTTTAGTCAATTTTAATGAAAACACATTGACTTTTATCATTTGTATTGGAAGCAACATCTTTATACGTCTTTTCTAGGGTCTAAAAAATACGAAACGTCGCTTTATGATTCGAAGTTAAAATCCTCAAATTTGGCATAATAATGACTTTTTCACGTTTTTCATGTAGTGTGATTTTACGTAAATATATTCGTTTTTACCAATATTTCGATACTACTTCATGTATTCTCACGATATGTGATTTGCCCTTCAAATCTCAGAATTTCGCAAATTTTGCATTTTAAGCAAGTTTTCTTGCATTTTGTTTTGTACTAAAAATCATCGAATTTATCAATATTTTGACCTTTATCATTCCCTTTTCCTGTATGTGATTTAAACAAAATATCATCGAATTAGGCCGTTTTTCCACGTTTTTTTGAATTTTCAGTTTATTGTTATTAATTCAATAAATATACGATATCAATTATGGAAACACATAATTGATATGAAAATAACCTTAAATACTTCTTTTTCAATCATCTATTTGTTTCTCGTTAAAATACTGAGTAAGATATTGAAAAGGGGAGAAGTTCTGTTTTTATTGCATATATCGACGTTTCAGCCGGAGAAGAACGGTTTTACGTGTACATCTTCCATCGGTAATATAATCCGAAAATCAGGAACATTTTAGTTAATTTTAATGAAAACACATTGATTTTTATCATTTGTATTGGAAGCAACATCTTTATACGTCTTTTCTAGGGTCTAAAAAATACGAAACGTCGCTCTATGATTCGAAGTTAAAATCCTCAAATTTAGTATAATAATGACTTTTTTCACGTTTTTCATGTAGTTGGATATTACGTAAATAGATTCATTTTACCAATATTTCGATACTATTTCATGTAGTATCACGATATGTGATTTGGCCTTCAAATCTCAGATTTTCGCATAATATTGCATTTTAAGCAAGTTTTCTTGCATTTTGTTTCGTACTAAAAATCATCGAAATCAGCAATATTTTGACGTTTATCATCCCCTTTTCCTTTATGTGATTTAAACAAAATATCATCGAATTAGGCAATATTTTGCTGTTTTTCCACGTTTTTGTGAATTTTCAGTTTATTGCTATTAATTCATTAAATATACGATAAAAATAATGCAAACACATAATTGATTAGAAAATAACCTTAAACACTTCATTTTCAATCAACTATTTGTTTCTCGTTAAAATACTGAGTAAGATATTGAAAAAGGGAGAAGTTCTGTTTTTATTGCATATATCGACGTTTCAGCCGGATTAGAGCGGTTTTACGTGTACATCTTCCATCGGTAATATAAACGGAAAATCAAGAACATTTTAGTTAATTCTAATGAAAACACATTGAATTTTTATCATTTGTATTAGAAACAACATTGTCATATGTCTTTTCTTGCATCTAAATAATACGAAACCTCGCTCTATGATTTGAAGTTAAAATCCTCAAATATGGTAATATAGTGACTTTTTTCACGTTATTCATGTAGTAAAAATCATCGAATTCAGCAATATTTTGACGTTTATCATCCCCTATTCCTTTATGTGATATCAACAAAATATCATCGAATTAGGCAATATTTTGCTATTTTTCTACGTTTTTGTGAATTTTCAGTTTATTGCTATTAATTCATTATATATACGATAAAAATGATGCAAACACATAATTGATTAGAAATTAACCCCTTATTTTCAATCAACTATTTGTTTCTCGTTAAAATACTGAGTAAGATATTGGAAAGGGAAGAAGTTCTGTTTTTATTGCTTATATCGAAGTTTCAGCCGGATTAGAGCGGGTTTACGTGTACATCTTCCATCGGAAATATAAACGGAAAATCAGGAACATTTTAGTTAATTCTAATGAAAACACATTAGAATGAAAACACATTTTATTGATTTTTATCATTTGTATTTGAAACAACATTGCCATATGTCTTTTCTTGGATCTAAATAATACGAAACCTCGCTCAATGATTTGAAGTTAAAATCCTCAAATATGGTAATATAATGACTTTTTTCACGTTTTTCATGTAGTTTGATTTTACGTATATATATTCGTTTTCACCAATATTTCGATACTACTTCATGTTTTCTCACGATATGTGATTTGTCCTTCAAATCTCAGAATTTTCAAATTTTGCATTTTCTAAGCAAGTTTTCTTGCATTTTCTTTTGTACTAAAAATCATCGAATTTAGCAATATTTTGACCTTCATCATCCCCTTTTCCTTTACGTGATTTAAACAAAATATCATCGAATTAGGCAATATTTTGCCGTTTTTCCACGTTTTTGTGAATTTTCAGTTTATTGTTATTAATTCATTAAATATACGATAAAAATTATGCAAACACATAATTGAACAGAAAATAACCTTAAATACTTCATTTTCAATCATCTATTTGTTTCTCGTTAAAATACTGAGTAAGATATTAAAAAGGGGAGAAGTTCTGTTTTTATTGCATATATCGACGTTTCAGCCGGATTGGAGCCGTTTTACGTGTACATCTTCCATCGGTAATA
The DNA here is from genome assembly GCF_040958095.1 of Procambarus clarkii. Classification (NCBI taxonomy): domain Eukaryota; kingdom Metazoa; phylum Arthropoda; class Malacostraca; order Decapoda; family Cambaridae; genus Procambarus; species Procambarus clarkii. The sequence continues at coordinate 58,863,581 of NC_091151.1, forward strand.
TAAACGGAAAATCAGGAATATTTTAGTTAATTCTAATGAAAACACATTGATTTTTGATATGTGCTTTGGCCTTCAAATCTCAGATTTTCGCATAAAATTGCATTTTAAGCAAGTTTTCATGCATTTTGTTTCGTACAAAAAATCATCGAATTCAGCAATATTTTGACGTTTATCATCCCCTTTTCCTTTATATGATATAAACAAAATATCATCGAATTAGGCAATATTTTGCTGTTTTTCCACGTTTTTGTGAACTTTCAGTTTATTGCTCTAAATTCATTAAAATTCGATAAAAATTATGCAAACACATAATTAATTAGAAATTAACCTTTAACACTTAATTTTCAATCAACTATTTGTTTCTCGTTAAAATACTGAGTAAGATGTTGGAAAGGGGAGAAGTTCTGTTTTTATTGCATATATCGACGTTTCAGCCGGATTAGAGCGGTTTTACGTGTACATCTTCCATCGGTAATATAAACGGAAAATCAGGAACATTTTAGTTAATTCTAATGAAAACACATTGATTTTTTATCATTTGTATTAGAAACAACATTGTCATATGTCTTTTCTTGCATCTAAATAATACGAAACCTCGCTCAATGATTTGAAGTTAAAATCCTCAAATATGGTAATATTGTGACTTTTTCACGTTATTCATGTAGTAAAAATCCGTTTTTTTTTCCGGTTATATAAACGGAAAATCCATTTTCCGTTTATATTACCGATGGAAGATGTACACGTAAAACGGCTCCAATCCGGCTGAAACGTCGATATATGCAATAAAAACAGAACTTCTCCCCTTTTCAATATCTTACTCAGTATTTTAACGAGAAACAAATAGATGATTGAAAAAGAAGTATTTAAGGTTATTTTCATATCAATTATGTATTTCCATAATTGTTATCGTATATTTATTGAATTAATAACAATAAACTGAAAATTCAAAAAAACGTGGAAAAACGGCCTAATTCGATGATATTTTGTTTAAATCACATACAGGAAAAGGGAATGATAAAGGTCAAAATATTGATAAATTCGATGATTTTTAGTACAAAACAAAATGCAAGAAAACTTGCTTAAAATGCAAAATTTGCGAAATTCTGAGATTTGAAGGGCAAATCACATATCGTGAGAAAACATGAAGTAGTATCGAAATATTGGTAAAAACGAATATATATACGTAAAATCACACTACATGAATAACGTGAAAAAGTCACTATATTACCATATTTGAGGATTTTAACTTCAAATCATAGAGCGAGGTTTCGTATTATTTAGATCCAAGAAAAGACATATGACAATGTTGTTTCAAATACAAATGATAAAAATCAATGTGTTTTCATTAGAATTAACTAAAATGTTCCTGATTTTCCATTTATATTACCGATGGAAGATGTACATGTAAAACGGCTCTAATCCGGCTGAAACGTCGATATATGCAATAAAAACAGAACTTCTCCCCTTTTTAATATCTTACTCAGTATTTTAACGAGAAACAAATAGATGATTGAAAATGAAGTATTTAAGGTGATCTGATCAATTATGTGTTTGCATCATTTTTATCGTATATTTAATGAAATAATATCAATAAACTGAAAATTCAAAAATATTTTAATTCGATGATATTTTGTTTAAATCACATAAAGGAAAAGGGGATGATAAAGGTCAAAATATTGCTAATTTCGATGATTTTTAGTACAAAACAAAATGCAAGAAAACTTGTTTAAAAATGCAAAATTTGCGAAATTCTGAGATTTGAAGGCCAAATCACATATCGTGAGAAAACATGAAATATTATCGAAATATTGGTAAAATGAATATATTTACGTAATATCAAACTACATGAAAAACGTGAAAAAAGTTTTTTCAAGTTTTATCAATATCATTAGGGATATCATGGAAACTGTAGACAGGGTTTTTGCAAAATGTGATCCATCGCCGCTTTCAGTAATTCGCATATTTTCGGTATAAATGTCGTAATTTAAAACTGGGTATACATGCAGAGAGCCAGAATTTGGCTCCAAAATTTGGCTCAAGCGTCGAATTTGGGATGTTTGCAATATTGTGAAAACTGCAGGGAGGGTTTGGGCAAAATGTGATCCATCGCCGCTCTCAGTAAATGGCATATTTTCGGTATAAAAAGACGTAATTTCAAACTGCGAATACGTGCAGAGAGCCCGAATTTTGCTTCAAAATATGGCTCAAGCGACGAATTCGGGATATTTGGGATATTTTGAAAACTGCAGGGGGGGGGGGCAAAATGTGACTTATCGCTTATTTTAGTAATTGACAAATTTTCGGTATAAAATGTCGTAATTTCAAACTGCGAAAATGTGCAGAGAGCCAGAATTTGGCTCCAAAATATGGCTCAAGGGTCGAATTTTGGATGTTTGGGATAATTTGAAAACTGCAGAGAGGGTTTCGGCAAAATGTGATCCATCGCCGCTTTCAGTAATTGGCATATTTTCGGTATAAAAAGTCGTGATTTCAAACTGCGAATACGTGCAGAGAGCCCAAATTTGGCTCCAAAATATGGCTCAAGCGTCGAATTTGGGATGTTTGAGATATATTTAAAACTGCAAAGAGGGTTTGGGCAAAATGTGATCCATTGCCGCTTTCAGTAATTTTCATGTTTTCGTTATAAAATGTCGTAATTTCAAACAGCGAATACGTGCAGAGAGCCAGAATTTGGCTCCAAAATATAGCTCATGGGTCGAATTTGGGATGTTTGAGATATTTTGCAAACTGCCGGGGGGTTTGGGCAAAATGTGACCCATCGCTGCTTTCAGTAATTGGCTTATTTTCAAGCGTCAAATTTGGGATGTTTGGGATAAAAAGTCATAATTTCAAGCTGCGAATACATGCAGAGAGCCAGAATTTAACTCCAAAATAATTCTCAAGGGTCGAATTTGGGATGTTTGGGATATTTTGAAAACTACAGGGATGGTTTGGGCAAAATGTGATCCATCGCCGCTCTCAGTAATTGGCATATTTTCGGTATAAAAACTCGTAATTTCAAACTGCGAATACGTGCAGAGAGCCAGAATTTGGCTCCAAAATATAGGTCATGGGTCGAATTTGGGATGTTTGGAATATTATGAAAATTGCAGGGGAGTTTGGGCAAAGTGTGACCCATCGTCGCAATCAGTAATTGGCATATTTTCGGTAGAAAATGAAATAATTTCAAACTGCGAATACGTGCAGAGAGCCCGAATTTGGCTCCAAAATATGGCTCAAGCGTCGAATTTGGAATGTTTGGGATATTTTGAAAACTGCAGGGAGGGTTTGGGCAAAATGTGATCCATCGCCGCTCTCAGTAATTGGCATATTTTCGGTATAAAAACTCGTAATTTCAAACTGCGAATACGTGCAGAGAGCTAGAATTTGGCTCCAAAATATGGCTCAAGCGTTGAATTTGGGATGTTTGGGAATTTTTGGAAACAGCAGGGAGGGTTTGGGAAAAAAGTGATCCATCGCAGGTTGCAGTAATTGGCATATTTTCGGTATAAAAGTCGTAATTTCAAACTGGGAATACGTGCAGAGAGCTCAAATTTGGTTTCAAAATATGGCTGAAGCGTCGATGTTTGGGATGTTTCGGATATTTTGAAAACTGCAGGGGGGGGGGTTGGACAAAATGTGACCTATCGCTGCTCTCAGTAATTGACATATTTTCGGTAAAAAAAGTAGTAATTTCAAACTGCGTATACGTGCAGAGAGCTAGATTTTGGCTCCAAAATATGGCCTAAACGTTGAATTTGGGATATTTGGGATAATTTGAAAACTGCAGAGAGGGTTTCGTCAAAATGTGATCCATCGCTGCTCTCAGTAATTGGCATATTTTCGGTATAAAAAGTCGTAATTTCAAACAACGAATACATGCAGAAAGCCAAAATTTGGCTCCAAAATATGGCTCAAGGGTCGAATTTGTGATGTTTAGGATATTTTGGAAACTGCAGGGAGGGTTTGGGCAAAATGTGATCCATCGCCGCTTTAAGTAATTGGCATATTTTCGGTATAAAAGTCGTAATTTCAAACTGCGAATACGTGCAGAGAGCCAGAATTTGGCTCGAAAATATGGCTCAAACGTCGAATTTGGGATGTTTGGGATATTTTAAAAACTGCAGGGAGGGTTTGGGCAAAATGATATCCATCGCCGCTTTCAGTAATTGTCATGTTTTCGGTATAAAAAGTCGTAATTTCAAACAGCGAATGAGCGCAGAAAGCCAGAATTTGGCTCCAAAATATGGCTCAAGCGTCGAATTTGGGATGTTTGGGATATTTTGAAAACTGCAGGGGGGGGGGGGGTTGGCCGAATTGTGACCCATCGCTGCTTTCCGTAATTGACATATTTTCGGTATAAGAAGTCGTTTTTCAAACTGCGAATACGTGCAGAAAGCCAGAATTCGTCTAGAAAATATGGCTCAAGGGTCGAATTTGGGATATTTGGGATATTTTTAAAACTGCAGGGAGGGTTTGGGAATAATATGATCCATCGCCGCTTTCTGTAATTGGCATATTTTCAGTATAAAAGTCATAATTTCAAACTGCGAATACGTGCAGTGAGCCAGAATTTGGCTCCAAAATCCAAAATCCAAGGGTCGAATTTAGGATGTTTGGGATATTTGAAAACTGCAAGGGGGTTTTGGCAAAATGTGACGCATCGCTGCTTTCAGTAATTGGCATATTTTCAGTATAAAAAGTCGTAATTTCAAACTGCGAATACGTGCAGAGAGCCAGAATTTGACTCCAAAATAAGGCTCCAGGGACGAATTTGGGATGTTTGGGATATTTTGAAACGTGCAGGTGGGGGGGGGGGGGGGGTTGGACAAAATGTGACCCATCGCCGCTCTCAGTAATTGGCATATTTTCGATATAAAAAGTCGAAATTTCGAACAGTGAATACGTGCAGAGAGCCCGAATTTGGCTTCAAAATATGGCTCAAGCGTAGTATTTGGGATGTTTTGGATATTTTGCAAACTGCCGGGGGGTTTGGGCAAAATGTGACCCATCGCTGCTTTCAGTAATTGGCTTATTTTCAAGCGTCAAATTTGGGAAGTTTGGGATAAAAAGTCATAATTTCAAACTGCGAATACGTGCAGAGAGCCAGAATTTAGCTCCAAAATAATTCTCAAGGTTCAAATTTAGGATGTTTGGAATATTTTGAAAATTGCTGGTAAGGTTTGGGGCAAAATTTGATCCATCGCCGCTTTCGGTAATTGGCATATTTTCGGTATGAAAAGTCGTAATTTCAAATTGTTAATACATGCAGAAAGCCAAAATTTGGCTCCTAAATAGGGCTCAAGGGTTGAATTGGGGATGTTTGGGATATTTTGAAAACTGAAGGGAGGGCCTGGGCAAAATGTGGTCCATCGCCGCACTCAGTAATTGGCATATTTTCGGTATAAAATGAAATAATTTCAAACTGCGAACACATGCAGAGACCCCGAATTTGGCTCCAAAATATGGCTCAAGCGTCGAATTTGGGATGTTTGGGATATTTTGAAAACTGCAGAAAGGGTTTGGGCAAAATGTGATCCATCGCCGCTTTCAGTAATTGTCATGTTTTCGGTATAAAAAGTCGTAATTTCAAACAGCGAATACGTTCAGAGAGCCAGAATTTAGCTCCAAAATAATTCTCAAGGGTCAAATTTGGGATTTTTGGGATATTTCGAAAACTGCAGGGAAGGTTTGGGCAAAATGTGATCCATTGCTGCTCTCAGTAATTGGCATATTTTCGGTATAAAAAGTCGTAATTTCAAACTGCGAATACGTGCAGAGAGCCAGAATTTGGCTCCAAATTATGGCTAAAGCGTTGAATTTGGGATATTTGGGATATTTTGAAAACTGCAGGGAGGGTTTGTGCAAATTGTGATCCATCGCCGCTTTCAGTAATTGGCATATTTTCGGTATAAAAAGTCGTAATTTCAAACAGCGAATAAGCGCAGAAAGTCAGAATTTGGCTCCAAAATATGGCTCAAAGGTCGAATTTGGCATGTTTGGGATATTTTGCAAACTGCAGGGGGGTTTGGACAAAATGTGACCCATCGCTTCTTTCAGTAATTGGCATATTTTCAAACGACAAATTTGGGATGTTTAGGATAAAAAGTCGTAATTTCAAACTGCGAATACATGCAGAAAAGCCAAACGTTGGCTCCAAAATATGGCTCAAGGGTCGAATTGGGGATGTTTGGGATATTTTGAAAACTGCAGGGATGGCCTGGGCAAAATGTGATCCATCGCCGCACTCAGTAATTGGCATATTTTCGGTATAAAATTAAATAATTTTAAACTGCGAACACGTGCAGAGACCCCGAATTTGGCTCCAAAATATGGCTCAAGCGTCAAATTTTGGATGTTTTGGATATTTTGAAAACTGTAGGGAGAGTTTAGGCAAAATGTGATCCATCGCCGCTTACAGTAATTGTCATGTTTTCGGTATAAAAAGTCGTAATTTCAAACTGCGAAAACTTTCAGAGAGCCAGAATTTAACTCCAAAATAATTGTCAAGGGTCGAATTTGGGATGTTTGGGATATTTCGAATACTGCAGGGAAAGTTTGGGCAAAATGTGATCCATCGGCGCTCTCAGTAATTGGCATATTTTCGGTATAAAAAGTCGTAATTTCAAACTGCGAATACGTGCAGAGAGCCAGAATTTGGCTCCAAATTATGGCTAAAGCGTTGAATTTGGGATGTTTGGGATATTTTGAAAACTGCAGGGAGGGTTCGGGCAAAATGTGATCCATCGCCGCTTTCAGTAATTGGCATATTTTCGGTATAAAAAATCGTAATTTCAAACAGCGAATAAGCGCAGAAAGCCAGAATTTGGCTCCAAAATATGGCTCAAAGGTCGAATTTGGCATGTTTGGGATATTTTGCAAACTGCAGGGGGGTTTGGGCAAAATGTGACCCATCGCTTCTTTCAGTAATTGGCATATTTTCAAGCGACAAATTTGGGATATTTAGGATAAAAAGTCGTAATTTCAAACTGCGAATACTTGCAGAGAGCCAGAATTTGGCTCCAAAATAATTCTCAATGGTCGAATTTGGGTTGATTGGGATATTTTGAAAACTACAAGGAAGGGGTATGGGCAAAATGTGACCTATCACCGCTCTCAGTAATTCACATAGTATCGGGTATCTTCTTGAGGTTATCTTGAGATGATTTCGGGGCTTTTTAGTGTCCCCGCGGCCCGGTCCTCGACCAGGCCTCCACCCCCAGGAAGCAGCCCGTGACAGCTGACTAACTCCCAGGTACCTATTTTACTGCTAAGTAACAGGGGTAAAATAACCTCAAGAAGATAACCGATACTATGTGAATTACTGAGAGCGGCGATAGGTCACATTTTGCCCATACCCCTTCCTTGTAGTTTTCAAAATATCCCAATCATCCCAAATTCGACCATTGAGAATTATTTTGGAGCCAAATTCAGGCTCTCTGCAAGTATTCGCATTTTGAAATTACGCCTTTTTATCCTAAATATCCCAAATTTGTCGGTACAAAAAGTCGTAATTTCAAACTGCGAATATGTCCAGAGAGCCGCAATTTGACTCCAAAATTTTGCTCAAGGGTTGAATTTGGGATGTTGGGGATATTTTGAAAACTGCAGGGGGGTTTGGGCAAAATGTGACCCATCCCCGCTCTCAGTAAGTGGCATATTTTCGGTATAAAATGACGTAATTTCAAACTGCGAATACGTGCAGAGAGCCAGAACTTGGCTCCAAAATATGGCTCAAACGTCGAATTTGGGATGTTTGGGATATTTTGAAAACTGCCGGGGGGGGGGGGGGGTTTGGGCGAAATGTGACCCATCGCTGCTTTCAGTAATTGACATATTTTCGGTATAAAATGTCGTAATATCAACCTACAAATATGTGCAGAGAGCCAGAATTTGGTTCCAAAATATGGCTCATGGGTCGAATTAGGGATGCTTGGGATATTTTGAAAACTGCAGGAAGGGTTTGGGAAAAATGTGACCCATCGCCGCTCTCAGTAATTGACATATCTTCGGTGTTTAAATTCGTAATTTCAAACTGCGAATATGTGCAGAGAGCCAGAATTTGGTTCCAAAATATGGCTCATAGGTCGAATTAGGGATGTTTGGGATATTTTGAAAACTGCAGGAAGGGTTTGGGAAAAATGTGACCCATCGCCGCTCTCAGTAATTGACATATCTTCGGTGTTTAAATTCGTAATTTCAAACTGCGAATATGTGCAGAGAGCCAGAATTTGGCTCCAAAATATGGCTCAAGCGTCGAACTTGGGATGTTTGGGATATTTTGAAAACTGCAGAGACGACTTTATGCAAAATGTGATCCATCGTCGCACTCAGTAATTGTTATATTTTCGGTATAAAATGTCGTAATTTCAAACTGCGAATACGTTCAGAGAGCCAGCATTTAGCTCCAAAATAATTCTCATTGGTCGAATTTGGGATGTTTCGGATATATTGAAAACTGTAGGGGGGTTTCAGCAAAATGTGACCAATCGTCGCAATCAGTAATTGGCATATTTTCGGTATAAAGTGACGTAATTTCAAACTGCGAATACGTGCAGAGAGCGAGAATTTGGCTCCAAAATATGGCTCAAGCGTAGAATTTGGGATGTTTGGGATATTTTGAAAACTTCGGGGCGGCTTTATGCAAAATGGGATCCATCGCCGCACTCAGTAATTGGCATATTTTCGGTAGAAAATGAAATAATTTCAAACTGCTAATACGTGCAGAGAGCCCGAATTTGGCTCCAAAATATGGCTCAAGCGTCGAATTTGGGATATTTTGGATATATTGAAAACTGCAGGGAGGGTTTTGGCAAAATGTGATCCATTGCCGCTTTCAGTAATTGTCATGTTTTCATTATAAAATGTCGTAATTTCAAACAGCGAATACGTGCAGAGAGCCAGAATTTGGCTCAGGCTGAAGAGAATGATGTAGAGGCTTAAGAGAGGGATGAAGAGACTCAGAGAGTGATGCAGAGGCTCAAGACAGGGGATGCAGAGGCTTAAGAAAGGGATGAAGAGACTCAAAAGAATGATGCAGAGGCTCACGACAGGGATGCAGAGGCTTAAGAGAGTGATGCAAAGGCTCAAGAGAGGGATGTAGAGGCTCATGAGAGGGATGCAGAGGCTCAAGTGAGGGATTGAGAGGCTTAGGAAAATGATGCAGAGGCTCAAGAGAGGGATGCAGAGGCTCAAGAGAGTGATGCAGAGGCCCAAGAGAGTGATGCAGAGGCTCCAGAGAGTGATGCAGAGGCTAAAGAGAGAGATGCAGAGGCTTAAGAGAGTGATGCAGACGCTTAAGAGAGGGATGCAGAGGCTCCAAAAAGTGATGCAGAGGCTCAAGAGAGTGATGAAGAGGCTTAGGAGAATGATGTAGAGGCTCAAGAGAGGGAAGCAGAGGCTGAAGAGTACGATGCAGAGGCTAAAGTGAGTGATGCTGAGGCTTAGGAGGATGATGCAGAGGCTCAAGTGAGGGTTGCGGAGCCTGAGGAGAGTGATGCAGAGGCTAAAGAGAGTGATGCAGAGGTTTAAGAGTGTGATGCAGAGGCTTAAGAAATGGATACAGAGGCTCAAGAGAGTGATGCAGAGGCTTAAGAGAGTGATGCAGAGGCTCAAGAGAGTGATGCAGAGGCTTAGGAGAATGATGCAGAGGCTCAAGAGAGTGATGCACAGGCTAAAGAGAGAGATGCAGAGTCTTAAGAGAGTGATGCACAGGCCTAAGAGAGTGATGCAGAGGCTCAAGAAAGTGATGCAGAGGTTCAAGAGAATGATGTAGCGGCTTAAGAGAGGGATGCAGAGGCTTAAGAAATGGATACAGAGGCTCAAGAGAGTGATGCAGAGGCTTAAGAGAGTGATGCAGAGGCTCAAGAGAGTGATGCAGAGGCTTAGGAGAATGATGCAGAGGCTCAAGAGAGTGATGCACAGGGTAAAGAGAGAGATGCAGAGTCTTAAGAGAGTGATGCACAGGCCTAAGAGAGTGATGCAGAGGCTCAAGAAAGTGATGCAGAGGTTCAAGAGAATGATGTAGCGGCTTAAGAGAGGGATGCAGAGGCTCAAGAGAATGATTCAGAGGCTCAAGAGAGTGATGCAGAAGACGAAGAGAGGGATACAGAGGCTTAAGAAAGTGATGCAGAAGCTCAAGAGAGTGATGCAGAGACTCAAGAGAGTGATGCAGAGGCTCAAGAGAGTGATGCAGAGGATCTAGAGAGGGAAGCAGAGGCTTAAGAGAGTGATGCAGAGGCTGAAGTGAGTGATTCAGAGGCTCGAGAGAGTTATGCAGAGGCCTCAAGAGAGTGATTCAGAGGCTTAAAAGAGGGATGCAGAGGCTTAAAAAAGTGAAGCAGAGGCTCAATATAGTGACGCAGAAGCTCAAGAGAGGGATGCAGGGGCTCAAAGAGTGATGCAGAGGCTCAAGAGAGTGATTCAGAGGCTTACGAGAGTGATGCAGAGGCTTAAGAGAGTGATGCAGAGGCTCAACAGAGTGATGCAGAGAATCAAGAGAGGGAAGCAGAGGCTTAAGAGAGTGATGCAGAGGCTGAAGAGAGTGATGCAGAGGCTCTAGAGAGTGATGCAGAGGCTCTAGAGAGTGATGCAGAGGCTCATGAGAGTGATTCAGAGGCTTACGAGAGTGATGCAGAGAATCAAGAGAGTGATGCAGAGGCTCGAGAGAGTTAGGCAGAGGCGTCAAGAGAGGGATTCAGAGGCTTAGGAGAGTGATGCAGAGGCTGAAGAGAGTGTTGCAGAGGCTCAAGAGAGGGATGAAGAGCCTGAAGAGAGTGATGCAGAGACTCAAGAGAGGGATGCAGAGGCTCAAGAGAGTAATGCAGAGGCTTAAGAGAGTGATGCAGAGGCTCAAGAGAGTGATGCAGAGGCTTGAGAGAGGGATGCAGAGGCTCAGGAGAGTGATGCAGTGGCTTAAGAGGGTGAGGCAGAGGCTTAAGAGAGGGATGCAGATGCTCAGGAGTGGGATGCAAAGCCTCAAGTGAGGGATGCAGAGGCTCATGTGAGGGATGCAGGAGTTCAAGAGAGTGATGCAGAGGCTCAAGAGAGGGATGCGGAGGCTCAAGTGAGGGACAAAGAGGCACAAGAGAGGGATGCAGAGGCTCTTAGGAGTGATGCAGAGGTTCAAAAGAGGGATGCAGAGGCTCATGAGAGTGATTCAGAGGCTTACGAGAGTGATACAGAGGCTTAAGAGAGTGATGCAGAGGCTTAAGAAAGTGATACAGAGTCTCAAAAGAGGGATGCAGAGGCTTAAAAGAGTGATGCAGAGGCTCAAGAGAGTGATGCAGAAGCTCAAGAGAGGGATGCAGGGGCTCAACAGAGTGATGCAGAGGCTCAAGAGAGTGATTCTGAGGCTTACGGGAGTGATGCAGAGGCTTAAGAGAGTGATGCAGAGGCTCAAGAGAGTGATGGAGAGGCTCTAGAGAGTGAAGCAGAGGCTCAAGAGAGTGATGCAGAGGCTCGAGAGAGTGATTCAGAGGCTTACGAGAGTGATGCAGAGAATCAAGAGAGTGATGCTTACTCAGTATTTTAACGAGAAACAAATAGTTGATTGAAAATGAAGTATTTAATGTTAATTTCCAATCAATTATGTGTTTGCATCAATTTTATCGTATATATAATGAATTAATAACAATAAACTGAAAATTCACAAAAACGTGGAAACATAGCAAAATATTGCCTAATTCGATGATATTTTGTTTGTATCACATAAAGGAAAAGTGGATGATAAACGTCAAAATATTGCTATATTCGATGATTTTTATTACGAAACAAAATGCAAGAAAACTTGCTTAAAATGCAAAATTTGCGAAATTCTGAGATATGAAAGCTAAATCACATATCATGAGAAAATATGAAGTAGTATCGGAAGATTGGTAAACGAATATATATACGTAAAGTCACACTACATGAAAAACGTGAAAAAAATCGCTATATTACCAAACTTGATGATTTTAACTTCAAATCATAAAGCGAGGTTTCGTATTATTTAGATCCTAGAAAAGACATAAAAATGTTGTTTACAATACAAATGATAAACATCAATGTGTTTTTATTAGAATTAACAAAAATGTTCCTGAAAAGACATATAGATGTTGTTTCCAATACAAATGATAAAAATCAATGTGTTTTCATTAGAATTAACTAAAATGTTCCTGATTTTCCGTTTATATTACCAATGGAAGATGTACACGTAAACCGCTCTAATCCGGCTGAAACGTCGATATATGCAATAATAACAGAACTTCTCCCCTTTTCAATATCTTACTAAGTATTTTAAAGAGAAACAAATATTTGATTTAAAATTAAGTATTTAAGGTTATTTTCTAATCAATTATGTGTTTGCATCACTTTTATCGTATATATAATGAATTAATACCAATAAACTGAAAATTCACAAAAACGTGAAAAACGGCAAAAAATTGCCTAATTCGATGATATTTTGTTTAAGTCACATAAAGGAAAACGGGATGACAAACGTCAAAATATTGCTAAATTCGATAATTTTTAGTACAAAACAAAATGAAAGAAAACTTGCTTAAAAATGAAAAATTTGTGAAATTCTGAGATATGAAGGCCAAATCACATATCGTGAGAAAACATGAAGTAGTATCTAAATATTGGTAAAAACGAATATATTTACGTAAAGCGACACTACATGAAAAACGTGAAAAAAGTCGCTATATTACCAAATTTGAGGATTTTTACTTCAAATCAAAGCGAGGTTTCGTATTTTTTAGATCCTAGAAAAGACATAAAAATGTTGCTTCCAATACAAATGATAAAAATCAATGTGTTTTCATTAGAATTAACTAAAATGTTCCTGATTTTCCGTTTATATTACCGATGGAAGATGTACAGGTAAAACCGCTCTAATCCGGCTGAAACGTCGATATATGCAATAAAAACATAACTTCTCACTTTTTCAATATCTTACTCAGTTTTTTAATGATAAACAAATAGTTGATTCAAAATAAAGTATATAATGTTATTTTCTAATGAATTTTGCATCATCATCTTCGTATGATGCAAAGTTTTGCAGTTTTGCAGTCTTGCAGTTTTGCAGTTTGCATCATTTTTATCGTATATATAATGAATTAATAACAATAAACTGAAAATTCACAAAAACGTGGAAAAACGGCCAAATATTGCCGAATTCGATGATATTTTGTTTAAATCACATAAAGGAAAAGGGGGATGATAAACGTCAAAATATTGCTAAATTCAATGATTTTTAGTACGAAACAAAATGCAAGAAAACTTGCTTAAAAATGCAATATTATGCGAAATTCTGAGATTTAAAGGCCGAATCACATATCGTGAGAAAACATGAAGAATTATCGAAATATTGGTAAAAACGAATATATTTACGTACAATCACACTACATGAAAAACTTGAAAAAAATCGCTATATTACCTTATTTGAGGACTTTAACTTCAAATCATAAGGCGAGGTTTCGTATTATTTAGATCCTAGAAAAGACATATAAAGATGTTGTTTCCAATACAAATGATAAAAATCAATGTGTTTTCATTACCTCACTTGAGGTAATCACATTACCTCACTTGAGGTAATTACCTCACTTTCATCCCTCACTTAAGCCTCTGCATCCCTCTCTTGAGCCTCTGCATCACTCTCTTGAACGCCTGCATCCCTCTCATGAGCCTCTGCATCCCTCACTTGAGCCTTTGCATCACTCTCTTCAGACTCTGCATCCCTCTCTTGAGCCTCTGCGTCACTCTCAAGAGACTCTGCATCCCTCTCTTGTGCCTCTGCTTCCCTCACTTGAGCCTCTGCATCCCTCTCTTGGGCCCCTGCCTCCCTCTCTTGAGCCTCTGCATCCGTCTCTTGAGCCTCTACATTCCTCTCTTAAGCCTCTGCATCACTCTCTTAAGCCTCTGTATCAATCTCGTAAGCTCTGAATCACTCTGTTGAGCCTGTGCATCACTCTTAAGAGCCTCTGCAACACTTTCTTCAGCCTCTGCATCCCTCTCTTGTGCCTCTGCATGACTCACTTGAGCCTCTGCATCCCTCTCTTGAGCCTCTGCATCCCTCTCTTGGGCCTCTGCATCCCTCTCTTGCGCCCCTGCCTCCCTCTCTTGAGCCTCTGCATCCGTCTCTTGAGCCTCTACATTCCTCTCTTAAGCCTCTGCATCACTCTCTTAAGCCTCTGTATCAATCTCGTAAGCCTCTGAATCACTCTGTTGAGCCTCTGCATCACTCTCTTGAGCCTCTCCATAACTCTCTTGAGCCTCTGCATCCCTCTCTTAAGTCTCTGCATCATTCTCTTCAGCCTCTGCATCCCTCTATCATTGACCTCTATCATCCCCTTTTCCTTTATGTGAGTTAAAGAAAATATCATCGAATTAGGCAATATTTTGCCGTTTTTCAGGTTTTTGTGAATTTTCAGTTTATTGTTATTATTTCATTAAATATACGATAGAAATTATGCAAACACATAATTGATCAGAAAATAACCTTAAATACTTCATTTTCAATCATCTATTTGTTTCTCGTTAAAATACTGAGTAAGATATTGAAAAGGGGGAGAAGTTCTGTTTTTATTGCATATATCGACGTTTCAGCCGGATTAGAACGCCTTTACGTGTACACCTTCCATCGGTTATATAAACCGAAAATCAGGAACATTTTAGTTAATTTAATGAAAACACATTGATTTTTTATCATTTCTATTGGAAGTAATATCTATATACGCCTTTTCTAGGGTCTAAAAAACACGAAACATCGCTCTATGATTCGAAGTTAAAATCCTCAAATTTTGTATAATAATGATTTTTTTCACGTTTTTCATGTAGTTTGATATTACGTAAATATATTCATTTTTACCAATTATTCGATACTATTTCATGTAGTATCACGATATGTGATTTTGCCTTCAAATCTCAGATTTTCGCATAATATTGCATTTTAAGCAAGTTGTCTTGCATTTTGTTTCGTACTAAAAATCATCGAATTCAGCAATATTTTGACGTTTATCATCCAATTTTCCTTTATTTGATATCAACAAAATATCATCGAATTAGGCAATATTTTTTCTGTTTTTCCACGTTTTTGTGAATTTTCAGTTTATTGCTATTAATTCATTAAATATACGATAAAAATGATGCAAACACATAATTGATTAGAAATTAATCTTAAACACTTCATTTTTAATCAACTAATTGTTTCTCGCTAAAATACAGAGTAAGATATTGGAAAGGGGAGAAGTTCTGTTTTTATTGCATATATCGACGCTTCAGCCGGATTAGAGCGATTTTACGTTTACATCTTCCATCGGTAATATAAACGGAAAATCAGGAACATTTTAGTTAATTCTAATGAAAACACATTGATTTTTATCATTTGTATTCGAAACAACATTGTCATATGTCTTTTCTTGGATCTAAATAATACGAAACCTCGCTCTATGATTTGAAGTTGAAATCCTCAAATATGGTAATATAGTGACTTTTTTCACGTTATTCAGGTAGTGTGATTTTACGTATATATATTCGTTTTTTTCCAATATTTCGATACTACTTCATGTTTTCTCACGATATGTGATTTGGCCTTCAAATCTCAGAATTTCGCAAATTTTGCATTTTTAAGCAAGTTTTCTTGCATTTTGTTTTGTACTAAGAATCATCGAATTTTGCAATATTTTGACCTTTATCATCCCCTTTTCCTTTATGTGATTTAAACAAAATATCATCGAATTAGGCCGTTTTTCCACGTTTTTGTGAATTTTCAGTTTATTGTTATTAATTCATCAAATATACGATAAAAATTATGCAAACACATAATTGATCAGAAAATGACCTTAAATACTTCATTTTCAATCATCTATTTGTTTCTCGTTAAAAAACTGAGTAAGATATTAAAAAGGGGAGAAGTTCTGTTTGTATTGCATCTACGTTTCAGCCGGATTAGAACGGTTTTACGTGTACATTTTCCATCGGTAATATAAACCGAAAATCAGGAACATATTAGTTAATTTTAATGAAAACACAATGATTTTTATCATATTTTATTGGAAGAAACATCTTTATACGTCTTTTCAAGGGTCTAAAAAATACGAAACGTCGCTGTATGATTCGAAGTTAAAATCCTCAAATTTGGTATAATAATGACTTTTTCACGTTTCTCATGTAGTTTGATTTTACGTAAATATATTCATTTTTACCAATATTTCAATACTATTTCATGTAGTATCACGATATGTGATTTGGCCTTCAAATCTCAGATTTTCGCATAATATTGCATTTTAAGCAAGTTTTCTTGCATTTTGTTTCGTACTAAAAATCATCGAATTCAGCAATATTTTGACGTTTATCATCCCCTTTTCCTTTATGTGATTTAAGCAAAATATCATCGAATTAGGCAATATTTTCCCGATTTTCTACGTTTTTGTGAATTTTCAGTTTATTGTTATTATTTCATTAATTATACGAGAAAATTATGCAAACACATAATTGATCAGAAAATAACCTTAAATACTTCATTTTCAATCATCTATTTGTTTCTCGTTAAAATACTGAGTAAGATTTTTACAAGGGGAGAAGTTCTTTTTTTATTGCATATATCGACGTTTCTGCCGGATTAGAACGGTTTTACGTGTACATCTTCCATCGGTAATACAAACCGAAAATCAGGAACATTTTAGTTAATTTTAATGAAAACACATTGATTTTTGTCATTTGTATTGGAAGCAACATCATTATACGTCTTTTCTAGGGTCTAAAAAAAACGAAACGTCGCTTTTTAATTCGAAGTTAAAATCCTCAAATTTGGTATAATAATGACTTTTTTCACGTTTTTCATGTAGTTTGATATTACGTAAATATATTCATTTTTACCAATATTTCGATACTATTTCATGTAGTATCACTGTATGTGATATGGCTTTCAAATCTCAGATTTTCGCATAATATTGCATTTTAAGCAAATTTTCTTGCATTTTGTTTCGTACTAAAAATCATCGAATTCAGCAATATTTTGACGTTTATCATCCCCTTTTCCTTTATGTGATATAAACAAAATATCATCGAATTAGGCAATATTTTGCTGTTTTTCCACGTTTTTGTGAATTTTCAGTTTATTGTTATTAATTCTTAAATATATGATAAAAATAATGCAAACACATAATTGATTAGAAAATAACCTTTAACACTTCATTTTCAATCAACTATTTGCTTCTCGGTAAAATACTGAGTAAGATATTGGAAAGGGGAGAAGTTCTGTTTTTATTGCATATATCGACGTTTCAGCCGGATTACAGCGGTTTTACGAGTACATCTTCCATTGGTAATATAAACGGAAAATCATGAACATTTTAGTTAATTCTAATGAAAACACATTGATTTTTATCATTTGTATTTGAAACAACATTGTCATATGTCTTTTCTTGGATCTAAATAATACGAAACCTCGCTCTATGATTTGAAGTTAAAATCCTCAAATATGGTAATATAGTGACTTTTTCACGTTATTCATGTAGTGTGATTTTACGTATATATATTCGTTTTTACCAATATTTCGATACTACTTTATGTTTTCTCACGATATGTGATTTGCCTTTCAAATCTCAGAATTTCGCAAATTTTGCATTTTTAAGCAAGTTTTCTTGCATTTTGTTTTGTACTATAAATCATCGAATTTAGCAATATTTTGACCTTTATCATCCACTTTTCCTTTATGTGATTTAAACAAAATATCATCGAATTAGGCCGTTTTTCCACGTTTTTGTGAATTTTCAGCTTATTGCTAATAATTCATTATATACACGATAAAAATTATGCAAACACATAATTGATCAGAAAATATCCTTAAATACTTCATTTTCAATCATCTATTTGTTTCTCGTTAAAATTCTGTGTAAGATATTGAAAAGGGGAGAAGTTCTGTTTTTATTGCATATATCGACGTTTCAGCCGGATTAGAACGGTTTTACGTGTACATTTTCCATCGGTAATATAAACCGAAAATCAGGAACATATTAGTTAATTTTAATGAAAACACATTGATTTTTATCATTTTTTATTGGAAGAAACATCTTTTTACGTCTAAAAATCATCGAATTTAGCAATATTTTGACGTTTATCATCCCATTTTCCTTTATGTGATATAAACAAAATATCATCGATTTAGGCAATATTTTGCTGTTTTTCCACGTTTTTGTGAATTTTCAGTTTATTGCTATTAATTCATTAAATATACGATAAAATGATGCAAACACATAATTGATTAGAAATTAACCTTAAACACTTCACTTTCAGTCAACTATTTGTTTCTCGTTAAAATACAGAGTAAGATATTTGAAAGGGGAGAAGTTCTGTTTTTATTGCATATATCGATGTTTCAGCCGGATTAGAGCGGTTTTACGTTCACATCTTCCATCGGTAAAATAAACGGAAAATCAGGAACATTTTAGTTAATTCTAATGAAAACACATTAATTTTTGTCATTTGTATTGGAAGCAACATCTTTATACGTCTTTTCTAGGGTCTAAAAAATACGAAACGTCGCTTTATGATTCGAAGTTAAAATCCTCAAATTTGGTATAATAATGACTTTTTTCACGTTTTTCATGTAGTTTGATTTTACGTAAATATATTCATTTTTACCAATATTTCAATACTATTTCATGTAGTATCACAATATGTGATTTGGCCTTCAAATCTCAGATTTTCGCATAATATTGCATTTTAAGCAAGTTTTCTTGCATTTTGTTTCGTACTAAAAATCATCGAATTCAGCAATATTTTGACGTTTATCATCCCCTTTTCCTTTATGTGATTTAAGCAAAATAAAATCCTCAAATTTGGTATAATAATGACTTTTTTCACGTTTTTCATATAGTTTGATATTACGTAAATATATTCATTTTTACCAATATTTTGATACTATTTCATGTCGTATCACGATATGTATTTTGGCCTTCAAATCTCAGATTTTCGCATAATATTGCATTTTAAGCAAGTTTTCTTGCATTTTGTTTCGTACTAAAAATCATCGAATTCAGCAATATTTTGACGTTTATCATCCCCTTTTCCTTTATGTGATTTAAGCAAAATATCATCGAATTAGGCAATATTTTCCCGTTTTTCCACGTTTTTGTGAATTTTCAGTTTATTGTTATTATTTCATTAATTATACGAGAAAAATTATGCAAACACATAATTGATCAGAAAATAACCTTAAATACTTCATTTTCAATCATCTATTTGTTTCTCGTTAAAATACTGAGTAAGATTTTTACAAGGGGAGAAGTTCTGTTTTTATTGCATATATCGACGTTTCAGCCGGATTAGAACGGTTTTACGTGAACATCTTCCATCGGTAATACAAACCGAAAATCAGGAACATTTTAGTTAATTTTAATGAAAACACATTGATTTTTGTCATTTGTATTGGAAGCAACATCATTATACGTCTTTTCTAGGGTCTAAAAAATACGAAACGTCGCTTTTTAATTCGAAGTTAAAATCCTCAAATTTGGTATAATAATGACTTTTTTCACGTTTTTCATGTAGTTTGATATTACGTAAATATATTCATTTTTACCAATATTTCGATACCACTTCATGTAGTATCACGATATGTGATATGGCTTTCAAATCTCAGATTTTCGCATAATATTGCATTTTAAGCAAGTTTTCTTGCATTTTGTTTCGTACTAAAAATCATCGAATTCAGCCATATTTTGACGTTTATCATCCCCTTTTCCTCTATGTGATATAAACAAAATATCATTGAATTAGGCAATATTTTGCTGTTTTTCCACGTTTTTGTGAATTTTCAGTTTATTGTTATTAATTCTTAAATATACGATAAAAATGATGCAAACACGTAATTGATTAGAAAATAACCTTTAACACTTCATTTTCAATCAACTATTTGCTTCTCGTTAAAATACTGAGTAAGATATTGGAAAGGGGAGAAGTTCTGTTTTTATTGCATATATCGACGTTTCAGCCGGATTACAGCAGTTTTACGAGTACATCTTCCATCGGTAATATAAACGGAAAATCAGGAACATTTTAGTTAATTCTAATGAAAACACATTGATTTTTATCATTTGTATTTGAAACAACATTGCCATATATCTTTTCTTGGATCTAAATAATACGAAACCTCGCTCTATGATTTGAAGTTAAAATCCTCAAATATGGTAATATAGTGACTTTTTAACGTTATTCATGTGGTGTGATTTTACGTATATATATTCGTTTTTACCAATATTTCGATACTACTTCATGTTTTCTCACGATATGTGATTTGGCCTCCAAAATCTCAGATTTTCGCCTAATATTGCATTTTAAGCAAGTTTTCTTGCATTTAATTTCGTACTAAAAATCATCGAATTTAGCAATATTTTGACCTTTATCATCCCCTTTTCCTTTATGTGATTTAAACAAAATATTATCGAATTAGGCCGTTTTTTCCACGTTTTTGTGAATTTTCAGTTTGTTATTAATTCATTAAATATACGCTAAAAATTATGCAAACACATAATTGATCAGAAAATACCCTTAAATACTTAATTTTCAATCATCTATTTGTTTCTCGTTAAAATACTGAGTAAGATATTAAAAAGGGGAGAAGTTCTGTTTTTATTGCATCTACGTTTCAGCCGGATTAGAACGGTTTTACGTGTACATTTTCCATCGGTAATATAAACCGAAAATCAGGAACATATTAGTTAATTTTAATGAAAACACATTGATTTTTATCATATTTTATTCGAAGAAACATCTTTATACGTCTTTTCAAGGGTCTAAAAAATACGAAACGTCGCTGTATGATTCGAAGTTAAAATCGTAAAATTTGGTATAATAATGACTTTTTTCACGTTTTTCATGCAGTTTGATATTACGTAAATATATTCATTTTACCAATATTTCGATACTATTTCATGTAGTATCACGATATGTGATTTGGGCTTCAAATCTCAGTTTTTCACATAATATTGCATTTTAAGCAAGTTTTCTTGCATTTTGTTTCGTACTAAAAATCATCGAATTCAGCAATATTTTGACGTTTATCATCCCCTTTTCCTTTATGTGATATAAACAAAAAATTATCGAATTATGAAATATATTGCTGATTTTCCACGTTTTTGTGAATTTTCAGTTTATTGCTATTAATTCATTAAATATACGAAAAAAATGATGCAAACACATAATTGATTAGAAATTAACCTTAAACACTTCATTTTCAATCAACTATTTGTTTCTCGTTAGAATATTGAGTAAGATATTGGAAAGGGGAGAAGTTCTGTTTTTATTGCATATATCGACGTTTCAGCCGGATTAGAGCGGTTTTACGTGTACATCTTCCATCGGTAATATAAACGGAAAATCATGAACATTTTAGTTAATTCTAATGAAAACACATTGATTTTTATCATTTGTATTTGAAACAACATTGTCATATGTCTTTTCTTGGATCTAAATAATACGAAACCTCGCTCTATGATTTGAAGTTAAAATCCTCAAATATTGTAATATAGTGACTTTTTCACGTTATTCATGTAGTGTGATTTTACGTATATATATTCGTTTTTACCAATATTTCGATACTACTTCATGTTTTCTCACGATATGTGATTTGCCTTTCAAATCTCAGAATTTCGGAAATTTTGCATTTTTAAGCAAGTTTTCTTGCATTTTGTTTCGTACTAAAAATCATCGAATTCAGCAATATTTTGACGTTTATCATCCCCTTTTCCTTTATGTGATATAAACAAAAAATTATCGAATTATGAAATATATTGCTGATTTTCCACGTTTTTGTGAATTTTCAGTTTATTGCTATTAATTCATTATATACACGATAAAAATTATGCAAACACATAATTGATCAGAAAATAACCTTAAATACTTCATTGTCAATCATCTATTTGTTTCTCGTTAAAATACTGAGTAAGATATTGAAAAGGGGAGAAGTTCTGTTTTTATTGCATATATCGACGTTTCAGCCGGATTAGAACGGTTTTACGTGTACATTTTCCATAGGTAATATAAACCGAAAATCAGAAACATATTAGTTAATTTTAATGAAAACACATTGATTTTTATCATTTTTTATTGGAAGAAACATCTTTATACGTCTAAAAATCATCGAATTTAGCAATATTTTGACCTTTATCATCCCCTTTTCCTTTATATGATTTAAACAAAATATCATCAAATTAGGCCGTTTTTCAACGTTTTCGTGAATTTTCAGTTTATTGCTATTAATTCATTATATACACGATAAAAATTATGCAAACACATAATTGATCAGAAAATAACCTTAAATACTTCATTTTCAATCATCTATTTGTTTCTCGTTAAAATACTGAGTAAGATATTTAAAAGGGGAGAAGTTCTGTTTTTATTGCATCTACGTTTCAGCCGGATTAGAACGGTTTTACGTGTACATTTTCCATCGGTAATATAAACCAAAAATCAGGAACATATTAGTTAATTTTAATGAAAACACATTGATTTTTTATCATATTTTATTGGAAGAAACATCTTTTTACGTCTTTTCAAGGGTCTAAAAAATTACGAAACGTCTCTGTATGATTCGAAGTTAAAATCCTAAAATTTGGTTTAATAATGACTTTTTTCACGTTTTTCATGCAGTTTGATATTACGTAAATATATTCATTTTTACCAATATTTCGATACTATTTCATGTAGTATCACGATATGTGATTTGGCCTTCAAATCTCAGTTTTTGCATAATATTGCATTTTAAGCAAGTTTTCTTGCATTTTGTTTCGTACTAAAAATCATCGAATTCAGCAATATTTTGACGTTTATCATCCCCTTTTCCTTTATGTGATATAAACAAAGTATTATCTGATTAGGAAATATTTTGCTGATTTTCCACGTTTTTGTGAATTTTCAGTTTATTGCTATTAATTCATTAAATATACGAAAAAAATGATGCAAACACATAATTGATTAGAAATTAACCTTAAACACTTCATTTTCAATCAACTATTTGTTTCTCGTTAGAATATTGGAAAGGGGAGAAGTTCTGTTTTTATTGCATATATCGACGTTTCAGCCGGATTAGAGCAGTTTTACGTGTACATCTTCCATCGGTAATATAAACGGAAAATCAGGAACATTTTAGTTAATTCTAATGAAAACACATTGATTTTTGTCATTTGTATTGGAAGCAACATCTTTATACGTCTTTTCTAGGGTCTAAAAAATACGAAACGTCGCTTTATGATTCGAAGTTAAAATCCTCAAATTTGGTATATTAATGACTTTTTTCACGTTTTTCATGTAGTTTGATATTACGTAAATATATTCATTTTTACCAATATTTCAATACTATTTCATGTCGTATCACGATATGTGATTTGGCCTTCAAATCTCAGATTTTCGCATAATATTGCATTTTAAGCAAGTTATCTTGCATTTTGTTTCGTACTAAAAATCATCGAATTCAGCAATATTTTAACGTTTATCATATCCTTTTCCTTTATGTGATTTAAGCAAAATAAAATCCTCAAATTTGGTATAATAATGACTTTTTCACGTTTTTCATATAGTTTGATATTACGTAAATATATTCATTTTTACCAATATTTTGATACTATTTCATGTCGTATCACGATATGTATTTTGGCCTTCAAATCTCAGATTTTCGCATAATATTGCATTTTAAGCAAGTTTTCTTGCATTTTGTTTCGTACTAAAAATCATCGAATTCAGCAATATTTTGACGTTTATCATCCCCTTTTCCTTTATGTGATTTAAGCAAAATATCATCGAATTAGGCAATATTTTCCCGTTTTTCCACGTTTTTGTGAATTTTCAGTTTATTGTTATTATTTCATTAATTATACGAGAAAAATTATGCAAACACATAATTGATCAGAAAATAACCTTAAATACTTCATTTTCAATCATCTATTTGTTTCTCGTTAAAATACTGAGTAAGATTTTTACAAGGGGAGAAGTTCTGTTTTTATTGCATATATCGACGTTTCAGCCGGATTAGAACGGTTTTACGTGTACATCTTCCATCGGTAATACAAACCGAAAATCAGGAACATTTTAGTTAATTTTAATGAAAACACATTGATTTTTGTCATTTGTTTTGGAAGCAACATCATTATACGTCTTTTCTAGGGTCTAAAAAATACGAAACGTCGCTTTTTAATTCGAAGTTAAAATCCTCAAATTTGGTATAATAATGACTTTTTTCACGTTTTTCATGTAGTTTGATATTACGTAAATATATTCATTTTTACCAATATTTCGATACCACTTCATGTAGTATCACGATATGTGATATGGCTTTCAAATCTCAGATTTTCGCATAATATTGCATTTTAAGCAAGTTTTCTTGCATTTTGTTTCGTACTAAAAATCATCGAATTCAGCCATATTTTGACGTTTATCATCCCCTTTTCCTCTATGTGATATAAACAAAATATCATTGAATTAGGCAATATTTTGCTGTTTTTCCAAGTTTTTGTGAATTTTCAGTTTATTGTTATTAATTCTTAAATATACGATAAAAATGATGCAAACACGTAATTGATTAGAAAATAACCTTTAACACTTCATTTTCAATCAACTATTTGCTTCTCGTTAAAATACTGAGTAAGATATTGGAAAGGGGAGAAGTTCTGTTTTTATTGCATATATCGACGTTTCAGCCGGATTACAGCAGTTTTACGAGTACATCTTCCATCGGTAATATAAACGGAAAATCAGGAACATTTTAGTTAATTCTAATGAAAACACATTGATTTTTATCATTTGTATTTGAAACAACATTGCCATATATCTTTTCTTGGATCTAAATAATACGAAACCTCGCTCTATGATTTGAAGTTAAAATCCTCAAATATGGTAATATAGTGACTTTTTAACGTTATTCATGTGGTGTGATTTTACGTATATATATTCGTTTTTACCAATATTTCGATACTACTTCATGTTTTCTCACGATATGTGATTTGGCCTCCAAAATCTCAGATTTTCGCCTAATATTGCATTTTAAGCAAGTTTTCTTGCATTTAATTTCGTACTAAAAATCATCGAATTTAGCAATATTTTGACCATTATCATCCCCTTTTCCTTTATGTGATTTAAACAAAATATTATCGAATTAGGCCGTTTTTCCACGTTTTTGTGAATTTTCAGTTTGTTATTAATTCATTAAATATACGCTAAAAATTATGCAAACACATAATTGATCAGAAAATACCCTTAAATACTTAATTTTCAATCATCTATTTGTTTCTCGTTAAAATACTGAGTAAGATATTAAAAAGGGGAGAAGTTCTGTTTTTATTGCATCTACGTTTCAGCCGGATTAGAACGGTTTTACGTGTACATTTTCCATCGGTAATATAAACCGAAAATCAGGAACATATTAGTTAATTTTAATGAAAACACATTGATTTTTATCATATTTTATTCGAAGAAACATCTTTATACGTCTTTTCAAGGGTCTAAAAAATACGAAACGTCGCTGTATGATTCGAAGTTAAAATCGTAAAATTTGGTATAATAATGACTTTTTTCACGTTTTTCATGCAGTTTGATATTACGTAAATATATTCATTTTTACCAATATTTCGATACTATTTCATGTAGTATCACGATATGTGATTTGGGCTTCAAATCTCAGTTTTTCACATAATATTGCATTTTAAGCAAGTTTTCTTGCATTTTGTTTCGTACTAAAAATCATCGAATTCAGCAATATTTTGACGTTTATCATCCCCTTTTCCTTTATGTGATATAAACAAAAAATTATCGAATTATGAAATATATTGCTGATTTTCCACGTTTTTGTGAATTTTCAGTTTATTGCTATTAATTCATTAAATATACGAAAAAAATGATGCAAACACATAATTGATTAGAAATTAACCTTAAACACTTCATTTTCAATCAACTATTTGTTTCTCGTTAGAATATTGAGTAAGATATTGGAAAGGGGAGAAGTTCTGTTTTTATTGCATATATCGACGTTTCAGCCGGATTAGAGCGGTTTTACGTGTACATCTTCCATCGGTAATATAAACGGAAAATCATGAACATTTTAGTTAATTCTAATGAAAACACATTGATTTTTATCATTTGTATTTGAAACAACATTGTCATATGTCTTTTCTTGGATCTAAATAATACGAAACCTCGCTCTATGATTTGAAGTTAAAATCCTCAAATATTGTAATATAGTGACTTTTTCACGTTATTCATGTAGTGTGATTTTACGTATATATATTCGTTTTTACCAATATTTCGATACTACTTCATGTTTTCTCACGATATGTGATTTGCCTTTCAAATCTCAGAATTTCGGAAATTTTGCATTTTTAAGCAAGTTTTCTTGCATTTTGTTTCGTACTAAAAATCATCGAATTCAGCAATATTTTGACGTTTATCATCCCCTTTTCCTTTATGTGATATAAACAAAAAATTATCGAATTATGAAATATATTGCTGATTTTCCACGTTTTTGTGAATTTTCAGTTTATTGCTATTAATTCATTATATACACGATAAAAATTATGCAAACACATAATTGATCAGAAAATAACCTTAAATACTTCATTGTCAATCATCTATTTGTTTCTCGTTAAAATACTGAGTAAGATATTGAAAAGGGGAGAAGTTCTGTTTTTATTGCATATATCGACGTTTCAGCCGGATTAGAACGGTTTTACGTGTACATTTTCCATAGGTAATATAAACCGAAAATCAGAAACATATTAGTTAATTTTAATGAAAACACATTGATTTTTATCATTTTTTATTGGAAGAAACATCTTTATACGTCTAAAAATCATCGAATTTAGCAATATTTTGACCTTTATCATCCCCTTTTCCTTTATATGATTTAAACAAAATATCATCAAATTAGGCCGTTTTTCAACGTTTTCGTGAATTCTCAGTTTATTGCTATTAATTCATTATATACACGATAAAAATTATGCAAACACATAATTGATCAGAAAATAACCTTAAATACTTCATTTTCAATCATCTATTTGTTTCTCGTTAAAATACTGAGTAAGATATTTAAAAGGGGAGAAGTTCTGTTTTTATTGCATCTACGTTTCAGCCGGATTAGAACGGTTTTACGTGTACATTTTCCATCGGTAATATAAACCAAAAATCAGGAACATATTAGTTAATTTTAATGAAAACACATTGATTTTTTATCATATTTTATTGGAAGAAACATCTTTTTACGTCTTTTCAAGGGTCTAAAAAATTACGAAACGTCTCTGTATGATTCGAAGTTAAAATCCTAAAATTTGGTTTAATAATGACTTTTTTCACGTTTTTCATGCAGTTTGATATTACGTAAATATATTCATTTTTACCAATATTTCGATACTATTTCATGTAGTATCACGATATGTGATTTGGCCTTCAAATCTCAGTTTTTGCATAATATTGCATTTTAAGCAAGTTTTCTTGCATTTTGTTTCGTACTAAAAATCATCGAATTCAGCAATATTTTGACGTTTATCATCCCCTTTTCCTTTATGTGATATAAACAAAGTATTATCGAATTAGGAAATATTTTGCTGATTTTCCACGTTTTTGTGAATTTTCAGTTTATTGCTATTAATTCATTAAATATACGAAAAAAATGATGCAAACACATAATTGATTAGAAATTAATCTTAAACACTTCATTTTCAATCAACTATTTGTTTCTCGTTAGAATATTGGAAAGGGGAGAAGTTCTGTTTTTATTGCATATATCGACGTTTCAGCCGGATTAGAGCAGTTTTACGTGTACATCTTCCATCGGTAATATAAACGGAAAATCAGGAACATTTTAGTTAATTCTAATGAAAACACATTGATTTTTGTCATTTGTATTGGAAGCAACATCTTTATACGTCTTTTCTAGGGTCTAAAAAATACGAAACGTCGCTTTATGATTCGAAGTTAAAATCCTCAAATTTGGTATATTAATGACTTTTTTCACGTTTTTCATGTAGTTTGATATTACGTAAATATATTCATTTTTACCAATATTTCAATACTATTTCATGTCGTATCACGATATGTGATTTGGCCTTCAAATCTCAGATTTTCGCATAATATTGCATTTTAAGCAAGTTATCTTGCATTTTGTTTCGTACTAAAAATCATCGAATTCAGCAATATTTTAACGTTTATCATATCCTTTTCCTTTATGTGATTTAAGCAAAATAAAATCCTCAAATTTGGTATAATAATGACTTTTTCACGTTTTTCATATAGTTTGATATTACGTAAATATATTCATTTTTACCAATATTTTGATACTATTTCATGTCGTATCACGATATGTATTTTGGCCTTCAAATCTCAGATTTTCGCATAATATTGCATTTTAAGCAAGTTTTCTTGCATTTTGTTTCGTACTAAAAATCATCGAATTCAGCAATATTTTGACGTTTATCATCCCCTTTTCCTTTATGTGATTTAAGCAAAATATCATCGAATTAGGCAATATTTTCCCGTTTTTCCACGTTTTTGTGAATTTTCAGTTTATTGTTATTATTTCATTAATTATACGAGAAAAATTATGCAAACACATAATTGATCAGAAAATAACCTTAAATACTTCATTTTCAATCATCTATTTGTTTCTCGTTAAAATACTGAGTAAGATTTTTACAAGGGGAGAAGTTCTGTTTTTATTGCATATATCGACGTTTCAGCCGGATTAGAACGGTTTTACGTGTACATCTTCCATCGGTAATACAAACCGAAAATCAGGAACATTTTAGTTAATTTTAATGAAAACACATTGATTTTTGTCATTTGTATTGGAAGCAACATCATTATACGTCTTTTCTAGGGTCTAAAAAATACGAAACGTCGCTTTTTAATTCGAAGTTAAAATCCTCAAATTTGGTATAATAATGACTTTTTTCACGTTTTTCATGTAGTTTGATATTACGTAAATATATTCATTTTTACCAATATTTCGATACCACTTCATGTAGTATCACGATATGTGATATGGCTTTCAAATCTCAGATTTTCGCATAATATTGCATTTTAAGCAAGTTTTCTTGCATTTTGTTTCGTACTAAAAATCATCGAATTCAGCCATATTTTGACGTTTATCATCCCCTTTTCCTCTATGTGATATAAACAAAATATCATTGAATTAGGCAATATTTTGCTGTTTTTCCAAGTTTTTGTGAATTTTCAGTTTATTGTTATTAATTCTTAAATATACGATAAAAATGATGCAAACACGTAATTGATTAGAAAATAACCTTTAACACTTCATTTTCAATCAACTATTTGCTTCTCGTTAAAATACTGAGTAAGATATTGGAAAGGGGAGAAGTTCTGTTTTTATTGCATATATCGACGTTTCAGCCGGATTACAGCAGTTTTACGAGTACATCTTCCATCGGTAATATAAACGGAAAATCAGGAACATTTTAGTTAATTCTAATGAAAACACATTGATTTTTATCATTTGTATTTGAAACAACATTGCCATATATCTTTTCTTGGATCTAAATAATACGAAACCTCGCTCTATGATTTGAAGTTAAAATCCTCAAATATGGTAATATAGTGACTTTTTAACGTTATTCATGTGGTGTGATTTTACGTATATATATTCGTTTTTACCAATATTTCGATACTACTTCATGTTTTCTCACGATATGTGATTTGGCCTCCAAAATCTCAGATTTTCGCCTAATATTGCATTTTAAGCAAGTTTTCTTGCATTTAATTTCGTACTAAAAATCATCGAATTTAGCAACATTTTGACCTTTATCATCCCCTTTTCCTTTATGTGATTTAAACAAAATATTATCGAATTAGGCCGTTTTTCCACGTTTTTGTGAATTTTCAGTTTGTTATTAATTCATTAAATATACGCTAAAAATTATGCAAACACATAATTGATCAGAAAATACCCTTAAATACTTAATTTTCAATCATCTATTTGTTTCTCGTTAAAATACTGAGTAAGATATTAAAAAGGGGAGAAGTTCTGTTTTTATTGCATCTACGTTTCAGCCGGATTAGAACGGTTTTAAGTGTACATTTTCCATCGGTAATATAAACCGAAAATCAGGAACATATTAGTTAATTTTAATGAAAACACATTGATTTTTATCATATTTTATTCGAAGAAACATCTTTATACGTCTTTTCAAGGGTCTAAAAAATACGAAACGTCGCTGTATGATTCGAAGTTAAAATCGTAAAATTTGGTATAATAATGACTTTTTTCACGTTTTTCATGCAGTTTGATATTACGTAAATATATTCATTTTTACCAATATTTCGATACTATTTCATGTAGTATCACGATATGTGATTTGGGCTTCAAATCTCAGTTTTTCACATAATATTGCATTTTAAGCAAGTTTTCTTGCATTTTGTTTCGTACTAAAAATCATCGAATTCAGCAATATTTTGACGTTTATCATCCCCTTTTCCTTTATGTGATATAAACAAAAAATTATCGAATTATGAAATATATTGCTGATTTTCCACGTTTTTGTGAATTTTCAGTTTATTGCTATTAATTCATTAAATATACGAAAAAAATGATGCAAACACATAATTGATTAGAAATTAACCTTAAACACTTCATTTTCAATCAACTATTTGTTTCTCGTTAGAATATTGAGTAAGATATTGGAAAGGGGAGAAGTTCTGTTTTTATTGCATATATCGACGTTTCAGCCGGATTAGAGCGGTTTTACGTGTACATCTTCCATCGGTAATATAAACGGAAAATCATGAACATTTTAGTTAATTCTAATGAAAACACATTGATTTTTATCATTTGTATTTGAAACAACATTGTCATATGTCTTTTCTTGGATCTAAATAATACGAAACCTCGCTCTATGATTTGAAGTTAAAATCCTCAAATATTGTAATATAGTGACTTTTTCACGTTATTCATGTAGTGTGATTTTACGTATATATATTCGTTTTTACCAATATTTCGATACTACTTCATGTTTTCTCACGATATGTGATTTGCCTTTCAAATCTCAGAATTTCGGAAATTTTGCATTTTTAAGCAAGTTTTCTTGCATTTTGTTTCGTACTAAAAATCATCGAATTCAGCAATATTTTGACGTTTATCATCCCCTTTTCCTTTATGTGATATAAACAAAAAATTATCGAATTATGAAATATATTGCTGATTTTCCACGTTTTTGTGAATTTTCAGTTTATTGCTATTAATTCATTATATACACGATAAAAATTATGCAAACACATAATTGATCAGAAAATAACCTTAAATACTTCATTGTCAATCATCTATTTGTTTCTCGTTAAAATACTGAGTAAGATATTGAAAAGGGGAGAAGTTCTGTTTTTATTGCATATATCGACGTTTCAGCCGGATTAGAACGGTTTTACGTGTACATTTTCCATAGGTAATATAAACCGAAAATCAGAAACATATTAGTTAATTTTAATGAAAACACATTGATTTTTATCATTTTTTATTGGAAGAAACATCTTTATACGTCTAAAAATCATCGAATTTAGCAATATTTTGACCTTTATCATCCCCTTTTTTTGTTATATGATTTAAACAAAATATCATCAAATTAGGCCGTTTTTCAACGTTTACGTGAATTTTCAGTTTATTGCTATTAATTCATTATATACACGATAAAAATTATGCAAACACATAATTGATCAGAAAATAACCTTAAATACTTCATTTTCAATCATCTATTTGTTTCTCGTTAAAATACTGAGTAAGATATTTAAAAGGGGAGAAGTTCTGTTTTTATTGCATCTACGTTTCAGCCGGATTAGAACGGTTTTACGTGTACATTTTCCATCGGTAATATAAACCAAAAATCAGGAACATATTAGTTAATTTTAATGAAAACACATTGATTTTTTATCATATTTTATTGGAAGAAACATCTTTTTACGTCTTTTCAAGGGTCTAAAAAATTACGAAACGTCTCTGTATGATTCGAAGTTAAAATCCTAAAATTTGGTTTAATAATGACTTTTTTCACGTTTTTCATGCAGTTTGATATTACGTAAATATATTCATTTTTACCAATATTTCGATACTATTTCATGTAGTATCACGATATGTGATTTGGCCTTCAAATCTCAGTTTTTGCATAATATTGCATTTTAAGCAAGTTTTCTTGCATTTTGTTTCGTACTAAAAATCATCGAATTCAGCAATATTTTGACGTTTATCATCCCCTTTTCCTTTATGTGATATAAACAAAGTATTATCGAATTAGGAAATATTTTGCTGATTTTCCACGTTTTTGTGAATTTTCAGTTTATTGCTATTAATTCATTAAATATACGAAAAAAATGATGCAAACACATAATTGATTAGAAATTAACCTTAAACACTTCATTTTCAATCAACTATTTGTTTCTCGTTAGAATATTGGAAAGGGGAGAAGTTCTGTTTTTATTGCATATATCGACGTTTCAGCCGGATTAGAGCAGTTTTACGTGTACATCTTCCATCGGTAATATAAACGGAAAATCAGGAACATTTTAGTTAATTCTAATGAAAACACATTGATTTTTGTCATTTGTATTGGAAGCAACATCTTTATACGTCTTTTCTAGGGTCTAAAAAATACGAAACGTCGCTTTATGATTCGAAGTTAAAATCCTCAAATTTGGTATATTAATGACTTTTTTCACGTTTTTCATGTAGTTTGATATTACGTAAATATATTCATTTTTACCAATATTTCAATACTATTTCATGTCGTATCACGATATGTGATTTGGCCTTCAAATCTCAGATTTTCGCATAATATTGCATTTTAAGCAAGTTATCTTGCATTTTGTTTCGTACTAAAAATCATCGAATTCAGCAATATTTTAACGTTTATCATATCCTTTTCCTTTATGTGATTTAAGCAAAATAAAATCCTCAAATTTGGTATAATAATGACTTTTTCACGTTTTTCATGTAGTTTGATATTACGTAAATATATTCATTTTTTACCAATATTTCGATACTATTTCATGTCGTATCACGATATGTATTTTGGCCTTCAAATATCAGATTTTCGCATAATATTGCATTTTAAGCAAGTTGTCTTGCATTTTGTTTCGTACTAAAAATCATCGAATTCAGCAATATTTTGACGTTTATCATCCCATATTCCTTTATTTGATATCAACAAAATATCATCGAATTAGGCAATATTTTGTTGTTTTTCCACGTTTTTGTGAATTTTCAGTTTATTGCTATTAATTCATTAAATATACGATAAAAATGATGCAAACACATAATTGATTAGAAATTAACCTTAAACACTTCATTTTCAATCAACTATTTGTTTCTCGCTAAAATACAGAGTAAGATATTGGAAAGGGGAGAAGTTCTGTTTTTATTGCATATATCGACGTTTCAGGCGGATTAGAGCGGTTTTACGTTTACATCTTCCATCGGTAATATAAACGGAAAATCAGGAACATTTTAGTTAATTCTAATGAAAACACATTGATTTTTATCATTTGTATTCGAAACAACATTGTCATATGTCTTTTCTTGGATCTAAATAATACGAAACCTCGCTCTATGATTTGAAGTTAAAATCCTCAAATATGGTAATATAGTGACTTTTTTCACGTTATTCAGGTAGTGTGATTTTACGTATATATATTCGTTTTTTTCCAATATTTCGATACTACTTCATGTTTTCTCACGATATGTGATTTGGCCTTCAAGTCTCAGAATTTCGCAAATTTTGCATTTTTAAGCAAGTTTTCTTGCATTTTGTTTTGTACTAAAAATCATCGAATTTTGCAATATTTTGACCTTTATCATCCCCTTTTCCTTTATGTGATTTAAACACAATATCGAATTAGGCCGTTTTTCCACGTTTTTGTGAATTTTCAGTTTATTGTTATTAATTCATCAAATATACGATACAAATTATGCAAATACATAATTGATCAGAAAATGACCTTAAATACTTCATTTTCAATCATCTATTTGTTTCTCGTTAAAATACTGAGTAAGATATTAAAAAGGGGAGAAGTTCTGTTTTTATTGCATATATTGACGTCTATGTTTCAGCCGGATTAGAACGATTTTACGTGTACATTTTCCATCGGTAATATAAACCGAAAATCAGGAACATATTAGTTAATTTTAATGAAAAAACATTGATTTTTATCATATTTTATTGGAAGAAACATCTTTATACGTCTTTTCAAGGGTCTAAAAAATACGAAACGTCGCTGTATGATTCGAAGTTAAAATCCTCAAATTTGGTATAATAATGACTTTTTTCACGTTTTTCATGCAGTTTGATATTACGTAAATATATTCATTTATACCAATATTTCGATACTATTTCATGTAGTATCACGATATATGATTTGGCCTTCAAATCTCAGTTTTTCGCATAATATTGCATTTTAAACAAGTTTTCTAATGAAAACACATTGATTTTTATCATTTGTATTTGAAACAACATTGTCACATGTCTATTCTTGGATCTAAATAATACGAAACCTCGCTCTATGATTTGAAGTTAAAATCCTCAAATATGGAAGTATAGTGACTTTTTCACGTTATTCATGTAGTGTGATTTTACGTATATATATTCGTTTTTACCAATATTTCGATACTACTTCATGTTTTCTCACGATATGTGATTTGCCTTTCAAATCTCAGAATTTCGCAAATTTTGCATTTTTTAAGCAAGTTTTCTTGCATTTTGTTTTGTACTAAAAAACATCGAATTTAGCAATATTTTGACCTTTATCATCCCCTTTTCCTTTATGTGATTTAAACAAAATATCATCGAATTACGCCGTTTTTCCACGTTTTTGTGAATTTTCAGTTTATTGTTATTAATTCATCAAATATACGATAAAAATTATGCAAATACATAATTGATCAGAAAATGACCTTAAATACTTCATTTTCAATCATCTATTTGTTTCTCGTTAAAATACTGAGTAAGATATTGAAAAGGGGAGAAGTTCTGTTTTTATTGCATATATTGACGTTTCAGCCGGATTAGAACGGTTTTACGTGTACATTTTCCATCGGTAATATAAACCGAAAATCAGGAACATATTAGTTAATTTTAATGAAAAAACATTGATTTTTATCATACTTTATTGGAAGAAACATCTTTATACGTCTTTTCAAGGGTCTAAAAAATACGAAACGTCGCTGTATGATTCGAAGTTAAAATCCTCAAATTTGGTATATTAATGACTTTTTTCACGTTTTTCATGCAGTTTGATATTACGTAAATATATTCATTTATACTAATATTTCGATACTATTTCATGTAGTATCACGATATATGATTTGGCCTTCAAATCTCAGTTTTTCGCATAATATTGCATTTTAAGCAAGTTTTCTAATGAAAACACATTGATTTTTATCATTTGTATTTGAAACAACATTGTCACATGTCTATTCTTGGATCTAAATAATACGAAACCTCGCTCTATGATTTGAAGTTAAAATCCTCAAATATGGTAGTATAGTGACTTTTTCACGTTATTCATGTAGTGTGATTTTACGTATATATATTCGTTTTTACCAATATTTCGATACTACTTCATGTTTTCTCACGATATGTGATTTGCCTTTCAAATCTCAGAATTTCGCAAATTTTGCATTTTTTAAGCAAGTTTTCTTGCATTTTGTTTTGTACTAAAAATCATCGAATTTAGCAATATTTTGACCTTTATCATCCCCTTTTCCTTTATGTGATTTAAACAAAATATCATCGAATTAGGCCGTTTTTCCACGTTTTTGTGAATTTTCAGTTTATTGTTATTAATTCATTAATTATACGAGAAAAATTATGCTAACACATAATTGATCAGAAAATAACCTTAAATACTTCATTTTCAATCATCTATTTGTTTCTCGTTAAAATACTGAGTAAGATATTGAAAAGGGGAGAAGTTCTGTTTTTATTGCATATGTTGACGTTTCAGCCGGATTAGAACGGTTTTACGTGTACATTTTCCATCGGTAATATAAACCGAAAATCAGGAACATATTAGTTAATTTTAATGAAAACACATTGATTTTTATCATTTTTTATTGGAAGAAACATCTTTATACGTCTTTTCAAGGGTCTAAAAAATACGAAACGTCGCTGTATGATTCGAAGTTAAAATCCTCAAATTTGGTATAATAATGATTTTTTTCACGTTTTGCATGCAGTTTAATATTACGTAAATATATTCATTTTTACCAATATTTCGATACTATTTCATGTAGTATCACGATATGTGATTTGGCCTTCAAATCTCAGATTTTCGCAAAATATTGCATTTTAAGCAAGTTTTCTTGCAATTTTGTTTCGTACTAAAAATCATCGAATTCAGCAATATTTTGACGTTTATCATCCCATTTTCCTTTATGTGATATAAACAAAATATCATCGATTTAGGCAATATTTTGCTGTTTTTGCACGTTTTTGTGAATTTTCAGTTTATTGCTATTAATTCATTAAATATACAATAAAATGATGCAAACACATAATTGATTAGAAATTAACCTTAAACACTTCATTTTCAATCAACTATTTGTTTCTCGTTAAAATACAGAGTAAGATATTGGAAAGGGGAGAAGTTCTGTTTTTATTACATATATCGATGTTTCAGCCGGATTAGAGCGGTTTTACGTTTACATCTTCCATCGGTAATATAAACGGAAAATCAGGAACATTTTAGTTAATTCTAATGGAAACACATTGATTTTTGTCATTTGTATTGGAAGCAACATCTTTATACGTCTTTTCTAGGGTCTAAAAAATACGAAACGACGCTTTATGATTCGAAGTTAAAATCCTCAAATTTCGTATAATAATGACTTTTTTCACGTTTTTCATGTAGTTTGATTTTACGTAAATATATTCATTTTTACCAATATTTCAATACTATTTCATGTAGTATCACGATATGTGATTTGGCCTTCAAATCTCAGATTTTCGCATAATATTGCATTTTAAGCAAGTTTTCTTGCATTTTGTTTCGTACTAAAAATCATCGAATTCAGCAATATTTTGACGTTTATCATCCCCTTTTCCTTTATGTGATTTAAGCAAAATAAAATCCTCAAATTTGGTATAATAATGACTTTTTTCACGTTTTTCATGTAGTTTGATATTGCGTAAATATATTCATTTTTACCAATATTTTGATACTATTTCATGTCGTATCACGATATGTATTTTGGCCTTCAAATCTCAGATTTTCGCATAATATTGCATTTTAAGCAAGTTTTCTTGCATTTTGTTTCGTACTAAAAATCATCGAATTCAGCAATATTTTGACGTTTATCATCCCCTTTTCCTTTATGTGATTTAAGCAAAATATCATCGAATTAGGAAATATTTTCCCGTTTTTCCACGTTTTTGTGAATTTTCAGTTTATTGTTATTATTTCATTAATTATACGAGAAAAATTTTGCAAACACATAATTGATCAGAAAATAACCTTAAATACTTCATTTTCAATCATCTATTTGTTTCTCGTTAAAATACTGAGTAAGATTTTTACAAGGGGAGAAGTTCTGTTTTTATTGCATATATCGACGTTTCAGCCGGATTAGAACGGTTTTACGTGTACATCTTCCATCGGTAATATAAACGGAAAATCAGGAACATTTTAGTTAATTCTAATGAAAACACATTGATTTTTGTCATTTTTTATTGGAAGAAACATCTTTATACGTCTAAAAATCATCGAATTTAGCAATATTTTGACGTTTATCATCCCATTTTCCTTTATGTGATATAAACAAAATATCATCGACTTAGGCAATATTTTGCTGTTTTTCCACGTTTTTGTGAATTTTCAGTTTATTGCTATTAATTCATTAAATATACGATAAAATGATGCAAACACATAATTGATTAGAAATTAACCTTAAACACTTCATTTTCAGTCAACTATTTGTTTCTCGTTAAAATACAGAGTAAGATATTGGAAAGGGGAGAAGTTCTGTTTTTATTGCATATATCGATGTTTCAGCCGGATTAGAGCGTTTTTACGTTCACATCTTCCATCGGTAAAATAAACGGAAAATCAGGAACATTTTAGTTAATTCTAATGAAAACACATTAATTTTTGTCATTTGTATTGGAAGCAACATCTTTATACGTCTTTTCTAGGGTCTAAAAAATACGAAACGTCGCTTTATGATTCGAAGTTAAAATCCTCAAATTTGGTATAATAATGACTTTTTTCACGTTTTTCATGTAGTTTGATTTTACGTAAATATATTCATTTTTACCAATATTTCAATACTATTTCATGTAGTATCACAATATGTGATTTGGCCTTCAAATCTCAGATTTTCGCATAATATTGCATTTTAAGCAAGTTTTCTTGCATTTTGTTTCGTACTAAAAATCATCGAATTCAGCAATATTTTGACGTTTATCATCCCCTTTTCCTTTATGTGATTTAAGCAAAATAAAATCCTCAAATTTGGTATAATAATGACTTTTTTCACGTTTTTCATATAGTTTGATATTACGTAAATATATTCATTTTTACCAATATTTTGATACTATTTCATGTCGTATCACAATATGTATTTTGGCCTTCAAATCTCAGATTTTCGCATAATATTGCATTTTAAGCAAGTTTTCTTGCATTTTGTTTCGTTCTAAAAATCATCGAATTCAGCAATATTTTGACGTTTATCATCCCCTTTTCCTTTATGTGATTTAAGCAAAATATCATCGAATTAGGCAATATTTTCCCGTTTTTCCACGTTTTTGTGAATTTTCAGTTTATTGTTATTATTTCATTAATTATACGAGAAAAATTATGCAAACACATAATTGATCAGAAAATAACCTTAAATACTTCATTTTCAATCATCTATTTGTTTCTCGTTAAAGTACTGAGTAAGATTTTTACAAGGGGAGAAGTTCTGTTTTTATTGCATATATCGACGTTTCAGCCGGATTAGAACGGTTTTACGTGTACATCTTCCATCGGTAATATAAACGGAAAATCAGGAACATTTTAGTTAATTCTAATGAAAACACATTGATTTTTGTCATTTGTATTGGAAGCAACATCTTTATACGTCTTTTCTAGGGTCTAAGAAATACGAAACGTCGCTTTATGATTCGAAGTTAAAATCCTCAAATTTGGTATATTAATGACTTTTTTCACGTTTTTCATGTAGTTTGATATTACGTAAATATATTCATTTTTACCAATATTT
This sequence comes from Procambarus clarkii, assembly GCF_040958095.1. Classification (NCBI taxonomy): domain Eukaryota; kingdom Metazoa; phylum Arthropoda; class Malacostraca; order Decapoda; family Cambaridae; genus Procambarus; species Procambarus clarkii. Next base: position 58,902,798 of record NC_091151.1, read on the forward strand.
CAATACTATTTCATGTAGTATCACGATATGTGATTTGGCCTTCAAATCTCAGATTTTCGCATAATATTGCATTTTAAGCTAGTTATATTGCATTTTGTTTCGTACTAAAAATCATCGAATTCAGCAATATTTTAACGTTTATCATCCCCTTTTCCTTTATGTGATTTAAGCAAAATAAAATCCTCAAATTTGGTATAATAATGACTTTTTCACGTTTTTCATGTAGTTTGATATTACGTAAATATATTCATTTTTTACCAATATTTCGATACTATTTCATGTCGTATCACGATATGTATTTTGGCCTTCAAATCTCAGATTTTCGCATAATATTGCATTTTAAGCAAGTTGTCTTGCATTTTGTTTCGTACTAAAAATCATCGAATTCAGCAATATTTTGACGTTTATCATCCCATTTTCCTTTATTTGATATCAACAAAATATCATCGAATTAGGCAATATTTTTCTGTTTTTCCACGTTTTTGTGAATTTTCAGTTTATTGCTATTAATTCATTAAATATACGATAAAAATGATGCAAACACATAATTGATTAGAAATTAACCTTAAACACTTCATTTTCAATCAACTATTTGTTTCTCGCTAAAATACAGAGTAAGATATTGGAAAGGGGAGAAGTTCTGTTTTTATTGCATATATCGACGTTTCAGGCGGATTAGAGCGGTTTTACGTTTACATCTTCCATCGGTAATATAAACGGAAAATCAGGAACATTTTAGTTAATTCTAATGAAAACACATTGATTTTTATCATTTGTATTCGAAACAACATTGTCATATGTCTTTTCTTGGATCTAAATAATACGAAACCTCGCTCTATGATTTTAAGTTAAAATCCTCAAATATGGTAATATAGTGACTTTTTTCACGTTATTCAGGTAGTTTGATTTTACGTATATATATTCGTTTTTTTCCAATATTTCGATACTACTTCATGTTTTCTCACGATATGTGATTTGGCCTTCAAATCTCAGAATTTCGCAAATTTTGCATTTTTACGCAAGTTTTCTTGCATTTTGTTTTGTACTAAAAATCATCGAATTTTGCAATATTTTGACCTTTATCATTCCCTTTTCCTTTATGTGATTTAAACAAAATATCATCGAATTAGGCCGTTTTTCCACGTTTTTGTGAATTTTCAGTTTATTGTTATTAATTCATCAAATATACGATAAAAATTATGCAAATACATAATTGATCAGAAAATGACCTTAAATACTTCATTTTCAATATTCTATTTGTTTCTCGTTAAAATACTGAGTAAGATATTAAAAAGGGGAGAAGTTCTGTTTGTATTGCATCTATGTTTCAGCCGGATTAGAACGGTTTTACGTGTACATTTTCCATGGGTAATAAAAACCGAAAATCAGGAACATATTAGTTAATTTTATTGAAAAAACATTGATTTTTATCATATTTTATTGGAAGAAACATCTTTATACGTCTTTTCAAGGGTCTAAAAAATACGAAACGTCGCTGTATGATTCGAAGTTAAAATCCTCAAATTTGGTATAATAATGACTTTTTTCACGTTTTTCATGCAGTTTGATATTCCGTAAATATATTCATTTATACCAATATTTCGATACTATTTCATGTAGTATCACGATATATGATTTGGCCTTCAAATCTCAGTTTTTCGCATAATATTGCATTTTAAGCAAGTTTTCTAATGAAAACACATTGATTTTTATCATTTGTATTTAAAACAACATTGTCACATGTCTTTTCTTGGATCTAAATAATACGAAACCTCGCTCTATGATTTGAAGTTAAAATCCTCATATATGGTAATATAGTGACTTTTTCACGTTATTCATGTAGTGTGATTTTACGTATATATATTCGTTTTTACCAATATTTCGATACTACTTCATGTTTTCTCACGATATGTGATTTGCTTTTCAAATCTCAGAATTTCGCAAATTTTGCATTTTTTAAGCAAGTTTTCTTGCATTTAGTTTCGTACTAAAAATCATCGAATTTAGCAATATTTTGACCTTTATCATCCCCTTTTCCTTTATGTGATTTAAACAAAATATCATCGAATTAGGCCGTTTTTCCATGTTTTTGTGAATTTTCAGTTTATTGTTATTAATTCATTAAATATACGATAAAAATTATGCTAACACATAATTGATCAGAAAATACCCTTAAATACTTTATTTTCAATCATCTATTTGTTTCTCGTTAAAATACTGAGTAAGATATTAAAAAGGGGAGAAGTTCTGTTTTTATTGCATCTACGTTTCAGCCGGATTAGAACGGTTTTACGTGTACATTTTCCATCGGTAATATAAACCGAAAATCAGGAACATATTAGTTAATTTTAATGAAAACACATTGATTTTTATCATATTTTTTGGAAGAAACATCTTTATACGTCTTTTCAAGGGTCTAAAAAATACGAAACGTCGCTGTATGATTCGAAGTTAAAATACTAAAATTTGGTATAATAATGACTTTTTTCACGTTTTTCATGCAGTTTGATATTACGTAAATATATTCATTTTACCAATATTTCGATACTATTTCATGTAGTATCACGATATGTGATTTGGCCTTCAAATCTCAGTTTTTCGCATAATATTGCATTTTAAGCAAGTTTTCTTGCATTTTGTTTCGTACTAAAAATCATCGAATTCAGCAATATTTTGACGTTTATCATCCCCTTTTCCTTTATGTGATATAAACAAAATATTATCGAATTATGAAATATTTTGCTGATTTTCCACGTTTTTGTGAATTTTCAGTTTATTGCTATTAATTCATTAAATATACGAAAAAAATGATGCAAACACATAATTGATTAGAAATTAACCTTAAACACTTTATTTTCAATCAACTATTTGTTTCTCGTTAGAATATTGAGTAAGATATTGGAAAGGGGAGAAGTTCTGTTTTTATTGCATATATCGACGTTTCAGCCGGATTAGAGCGGTTTTACGTGTACATCTTCCATCGGTAATATAAACGGAAAATCAGGAACATTTTAGTTAATTCTAATGAAAACACATTGATTTTTATCATTTGTATTTGAAACAACATTGTCATATGTCTTTTCTTGGGTCTAAATAATACGAAACCTCGCTCTATGATTTGAAGTTAAAATCCTCAAATATGGTAATATAGTGACTTTTTCACGTTATTCATGTAGTGTGATTTTACGTATATATATTCGTTTTTACCAATATTTCGATACTACTTCATGTTTTCTCACGATATGTGATTTGCCTTTCAAATCTCAGAATTTCGCAAATTTTGCATTTTTTAAGCAAGTTTTCTTGCATTTTGTTTTGTACTAAAAAACATCGAATTTAGCAATATTTTGACCTTTATCATCCCCTTTTCCTTTATGTGATTTAAACAAAATATCATCGAATTACGCCGTTTTTCCACGTTTTTGTGAATTTTCAGTTTATTGCTATTAATTCATTATATACACGATAAAAATTATGCAAACACATAATTGATCAGAAAATAACCTTAAATACTTCATTTTCAATCATCTATTTGTTTCTCGTTAAAATACTGAGTAAGATATTGAAAAGGGGAGAAGTTCTGTTTTTATTGCATATATCGACGTTTCAGCCGGATTAGAACGGTTTTACGTGTACATTTTCCATCGGTAATATAAACCGAAAATCAGGAACATATTAGTTAATTTTAATGAAAACACATTGATTTTTATCATTTTTTATTTAAGAAACGTCTTTATACGTCTTTTCAAGGGTCTAAAAAATACGAAACGTCGCTGTATGATTCGAAGTTAAAATCCTCAAATTTGGTATAATAATGACTTTTTTCACGTTTTTCATGCAGTTTGATATTACGTAAATATATTCATTTTTACCAATATTTCGATACTATTTCATGTAGTATCACGATATGTGATTTGGCCTTCAAATCTCAGTTTTTCGCATAATATTGCATTTTAAGCAAGTTTTCTTGCATTTTGTTTCGTACTAAAAATCATCGAATTCAGCAATATTTTGACGTTTATCATCCCCTTTTCCTTTATTTGATATAAACAAAATATTATCGAATTATGAAATATTTTGCTGATTTTCCACGTTTTTGTGAATTTTCAGTTTATTGCTATTAATTCAATAAATATACGAAAAAAATGATGCAAACACATAATTGATTAGAAATTAACCTTAAACACTTCATTTTCAATCAACTATTTGTTTCTCGTTAGAATATTGAGTAAGATATTGGAAAGGGGAGAAGTTCTGTTTTTATTGCATATATCGACGTTTCAGCCGGATTAGAGCGGTTTTACGTGTACATCTTCCATCGGTAATATAAACGGAAAATCAGGAACATTTTAGTTAATTCTAATGAAAACACATTGATTTTTATCATTTGTATTTGAAACAACATTGTCATATGTCTTTTCTTGGATCTAAATAATACGAAACCTCGCTCTATGATTTGAAGTTAAAATCCTCAAATATGGTAATATAGTGACTTTTTCACGTTATTCATGTAGTGTGATTTTACGTATATATATATTCGTTTTTACCAATATTTCGATACTACTTCATGTTTTCTCACGATATGTGATTTGCCTTTCAAATCTCAGAATTTCGGAAATTTTGCATTTTAAAGCAAGTTTTCTTGCATTTTGTTTTGTACTAAAAATCATCGAATTTAGCAATATTTTGACCTTTATCATCCCCTTTTCCTTTATGTGATTTAAACAAAATATCATCGAATTAGGCCGTTTTTCCACGTTTTTTTGAATTTTTAGTTTATTGCTATTAATTCATTATATACACGATAAAAATTATGCAAACACATAATTGATCAGAAAATAACCTTAAATACTTCATTTTCAATCATCTATTTGTTTCTCGTTAAAATTCAAGTAAGATATTGAAATGGGGAGAAGTTCTGTTTTTATTGCATATATCGACGTTTCAGCCGGATGAGAACGGTTTTACGTGTACATTTTCCATCGGTAATATAAACCGAAAATCTGGAACATATTAGCTAATTTTAATGAAAACACATTGATTTTTATCATTTTTTTATTGGAAGAAACATCTTTATACGTCTAAAAATCATCGAATTCAGCAATATTTTGACGTTTATCATCCCATTTTCCTTTATGTGATGTAAACAAAATATCATCGATTTAGGCAATATTTTGCTGTTTTTCCACGTTTTTGTGAATTTTCAGTTTATTGCTATTAATTCATTAAATATACAGTAAAATGATGCAAACACATAATTGATTAGAAATTAACCTTAAACACTTCATTTTCAATCAACTATTTGTTTCTCGTTAAAATACAGAGTAAGATATTTTAAAGGGGATAAGTTCTGTTTTTATTACATATATCGATGTTTCAGCCGGATTAGAGCGGTTTTACGTTTACATCTTCCATCGGTAATATAAACGGAAAATCAGGAACATTTTAGTTAATTCTAATGAAAACACATTGATTTTTGTCATTTGTATTGGAAGCAACATCTTTATACGTCTTTTCTAGGGTCTAAAAAATACGAAACGACGCTTTATGATTCGAAGTTAAAATCCTCAAATTTCGTATAATAATGACTTTTTTCACGTTTTTCATGTAGTTTGATTTTACGTAAATATATTCATTTTTACTAATATTTCAATACTATTTCATGTAGTATCACGATATGTGATTTGGCCTTCAAATCTCAGATTTTCGCATAATATTGCATTTTAAGCAAGTGTTACGGTGCCCTCTCCTATTTCTTTCGTTTGCCGGCTTAAAGAGTCATATCAGCTCTCCCTACTGATTCTCTGAGGTTCAGGGAGTCTAATGATATATGTGGCGACCAGACCGGCTGCCAGTTAAGGGATGGAAGTTATATTATAAGTTGTAAATAAAGGAAAATTGGCGCCCTGTTATAAAATGAAACAGTATCCCCTATGGCAGATATGACCTTTTGGAAGGGACATTAGCCGATCGCGGATTGGCCGACGTAGGTCGCGGGCGACAAATCAGGGCCCGCCATGACGTCACCGAGTGCCCCGGGCGGCGCCAACGTCAGAGTTGATCTGACCTTGGAAGCGACAGGAAGCGCCCCAGTCTGCTCTCAAGGATTGGAGGCTCTGCAAGCCTTGTTCAGTGGATTGAGCTGGCCATCGCAGCCCATCATAGTTATTGGAGACCCTGCGCTTCTGGGAAGCAAAAGAGGAACCAAGTTCAGTGAGCAGATAAGTGCCAAACTGGGAAAATAGTCGGCGACGATGCTGGGCGGCGCCGCTGGCTGGACGTTGAGGTCTGGAAGGTGGGCGGGCAGGCCTAGCTGTGACTGGGGTCACATCCACTGAGAATCTTGGAAGGACGACACCGTGCCTAGGACAAGGAGCAACGCCTTGTGGGAGAGGCGAGTGTGGGGAAAAATAGTGATTAGCTCAGCGCCCATCGATGAACCAGGATTGGGGCAGCTGAATCTCAGGGATTGGAACGGCGACGACGCGAAGGCTTCACGACACCTGAGGACCTGTGGAACGTCCTGGATCGTCAAGGATCGACCCAAGGAAGCGTGGGAACCTCACACCATCGAGGGACAGGCGTCGTGAGCCAGGAGTGTAAGGTTGATCATTTTCCCTCCCATTACCCCTTGTATGAGTAGGCTAGTTAGGCCACAATATTTACTTGTGTATGTGGCAGCAAGACTTTATTACTTTAATAGTAGAATAGGCTGCAAGGCAGCTTGAGTCCAGGACTGTCAGAGAGGACAGTGTGTATGGATGGCAGGACAGTGAAGAAGAGGTGCCGACGTGGTGAAGAGGCCCTCCAGTGAGAGTGTGAGACTCCTGTCTTCCTGCCCAGTTGAAGGAGAGTTGGAGGTCGTGGAAGAAGAGGCTGACGATCTCCAGTCTCATTATCCATATTTCCATATTCATGTATTACTTGTGATTGTGTGTGTGTGTTCATGTAATTTGCATCAGTAAATCCACACATTTTATTACTGTGTTTGAGTGTGCCTCCATTTATGATATTTCTCTATGAGCATACATTTCTGGCTACAAACAATATATAATACACCCACTGAACTGCATTGCTGGGGTGCAGATATAATAACCCAGCTGGCGACCTTGCTAAGAGGAAGATAGAGAAGACAGGCGGGAAAGGAGTTCCTGCAACCTTTTTTGTCTGGCAGGCAAGACTCAGGGAGGTTATGGTTATAGGTAAGCCTGAGTCTTCCTTCACTCCCCCACGGGTCTAGGTCGGAACTGTTAACAGCAGTTTCTCCGTGTTTGACTGAAGGGCTTCCAGGGTGAATCAGTGGCACCCCTTTGTGGTGGAAGCAAAGACCTGCGGAGGTGGGCATTGTAGGAATGTAACAGATACACACTGTCCTCTCTGACAGTCCTGGACTCAAGCTGCCTTGCAGCCTATTCTACTATTAAAGTAATAAAGTCTTGCTGCCACATACACAAGTAAATATTGTGGCCTAACTAGCCTACTCATACAAGGGGTAATGGGAGGGAAAATGATCTACCTTACATTCCTGGCTCACGACGCCTGTCCCTCGATGGTGTGAGGTTCCCACGCTTCCTTGGGTCGATCCTTGACGATCCAGGACGTTCCACAGGTCCTCAGGTGTCGTGAAGCCTTCGCGTCGTCGCCGTTCCAATCCCTGAGATTCAGCTGCCCCAATCCTGGTTCATCGATGGGCGCTGAGCTAATCACTATTTTTCCCCACACTCGCCTCTCCCACAAGGCGTTGCTCCTTGTCCTAGACACGGTGTCGTCCTTCCAAGATTCTCAGTGGATGTGACCCCAGTCACAGCTAGGCCTGCCCGCCCACCTTCCAGACCTCAACGTCCAGCCAGCGGCGCCGCCCAGCATCGTCGCCGACTATTTTCCCAGTTTGGCACTTCTCTGCTCACTGAACTTGGTTCCTCTTTTGCTTCCCAGAAGCGCAGGGTCTCCAATAACTATGATGGGCTGCGATGGCCAGCCCAATCCACTGAACAAGGCTTGCAGAGCCTCCAATCCTTGAGAGCAGACCGGGGCGCGTCCTGTCGCTTCCAAGGTCAGATCAAGTCTGACGTTGGCGCCGCCCGGGGCACTCGGTGACGTCATGACGGGCCCTGATTTGTCGCCCGCGACCTACGTCGGCCAATCCGCGATCGGCTAATGTCCCTTCCAAAAGGTCATATCTGCCATAGGGGATACTGTTTCATTTTATAACAGGGCGCCAATTTTCCTTTATTTACAACTTATAATATAACTTCCTTCCCTTAACTGGCAGCCGGTCTGGTCGCCACATATATCATTAGACTCCCTGAACCTCAGAGAATCAGTAGGGAGAGCTGATATGACTCTTTAAGCCGGCAAACGAAAGAAATAGGAGAGGGCACCGTAACATACCCCTCCCCTTAAAATAAGAGTCATATCGGAAGAGCAGCACTCGAGAGGGCAACCTATACTCTTGCTCCCTCCGTTCCTGAAGTGTCACTCCTCCAGTTGGCGATGTGGCTCGTTCCACCTTGCCAGTCACTTGCCTCATTATATCTCCTCCTCACATAGGAACGGGTGTGATGGGTGTTCCCTGAACACCTATAAGAAATCCTCTCTCCGTGGCCACGAGTGTACTCCCACGGCTCGTTACCACTGTAAGATTTAGTGCATGCAGCGCCTCCACCACGTCGTGCACTCCGAGATAGTCTTGCATTTCCACTGCGTCCTACAGGTACTCCATGTTTCCTCTCATGATCTCCTCTTCGCCAATCTTCTCTCTTCTCGGTTCCTCTTCTCCCGTAGGTGCGTTGTCTCCTCACAGTGGCACTTGTAACCTGTACTCCATCCAGCAGCTTCCTCTCTTCCACACTAGGCTTTTGCGATGGCCCAATGCCCCTCTGGATAGGCTGGCGGATTTGAGGATTTTAACTTCGAATCATACAGCGACGTTTCGTATTTTTTAGACCCTTGAAAAGACGTATAAAGATGTTTCTTCCAATAAAATATGATAAAAATCAATGTGTTTTCATTAAAATTAACTAGTATGTTCCTGATTTTCGGTTTATATTACCGATAGAAAATGTACACGTAAAACCGTTCTAATCCGGCTGAAACGTCGATATTTGCAATAAAAACAGAACTTCTCCCCTTTTCAATATCTTTCTCAGTACTTTAACGAGAAACAAATAGATGATTGAAAATGAAGTATTTAAGGGTATTTTCTGATCAATTATGTGTTTGCAAAATTTTTATCGTGTATTTAATGAATTAATAACAATAAATTGAAAATTCACAAAAACGTGGAAAAACGGCCTAATTCGATGATATTTTGTTTAAATCACATAAAGGAAAAGGGGATGATAAAGGTCAAAATATTGCTAAATTCGATGATTTTTAGTACAAAACAAAATGCAAGAAAACTTGCTTAAAAATGCAAAATTTGCGAAATTCTGAGATTTGAAAGGCAAATCACATATCGTGAGAAAACATGAAGTAGTATCGAAATATTGGTAAAAACGAATATAAATACGTAATATCACACTACATGAATAACGTGAAAAAGTCACTATATTACCATATTTGAGGATTTTAACTTCAAATCATAGAGCGAGGTTTCGTATTATTTAGATCCAAGAGAAGACATGACAATGTTGTTTCAAATACAAATGATAAAAATCAATGTGTTTTCATTAGAATTAACTAAAATGTTCCTGATTTTCCGTTTATATTACCGATGGAAGATGTACACGTAAAACCGCTGTAATCCGGCTGAAACGTCGATATATGCAATAAAAACAGAACTTCTCCCCTTTCCAATATCTTACTCAATATTCTAACGAGAAACAAATAGTTGATTGAAAATGAAGTGTTTAAGGTTAATTTCTAATCAATTATGTGTTTGCATCATTTTTATCGTATATTTAATGAATTAATAGCAATAAACTGAAAATTCACAAAAACGTGGAAAATTAGCAAAATATTTCCTAATTCGATAATATTTTGTTTATATCACATAAAGGAAAAGGGGATGATTAACGTCAATATATTGCTGAATTCGATGATTTTTAGTACGAAACAAAATGCAAGAAAACTTGCTTAAAATGCAATATTATGCGAAAATCTGAGATATGAAGGCCAAATCACATATCGTGATACTACATGAAATAGTATCGAAATATTGGTAAAATGAATATATTTACGTAATATCAAACTGCATGAAAAACGTGAAAAAAGTCATTATTATACCAAATTTTAGGATTTTAACTTCGAATCATACAGCGACGTTTCGTATTTTTTAGACTCTTGAAAAGACGTATAAAGATGTTTCTTCCAATAAAATATGATAAAAATCAATGTGTTTTCATTAAAATTAACTAATATGTTCCTGATTTTCGGTTTGTATTACCGATATTTATTATTACATATATATTACATATATATATATATATATATATATATATATATATATATATATATATATATATATATATATATATATATATATATATATATATATATATATGTCGTACCTAGTAGCCAGAACGCAGTTCTCAGCTTACTAAGCAAGGCCCGATTTGCCTAATAAGCCAAGTTTTCATGAATTAATTGTTTTTCGACTACCTAACCTACCTAACCTAACCTAACCTAACTTTTTCGGCTACCTAACCTAACCTAACCTATAAAGATAGGTTAGGTTAGGTTAGGTAGGGTTGGTTAGGTTCGATCATATATCTACGTTAATTTGAACTCCAATAAAATAAAATTGACCTCATACATAATGAAATGGGTAGCTTTATCATTTCATAAGAAAAAAATTAGAGAAAATATATTAATTCAGGAAAACTTGGCTTATTAGGCAAATCGGGCCTTGCATAGTAGGCCGAGAAGTGCGTTCTGGCTATTAGGTACGACATATATAAATATATATATATATATATATATATATATATATATATATATATATATATATATATATTTATATATATATATATATATATATATATATATATATATATATATATATATATATATATATATGTATATAAATATGTATATAAATATATATATATATATATATATATATATATATATATATATATATATATATATATATATATATATATATATATATATATATATATATATATATAGAAGGGGTACCACCTCTGGTGCAAGTGTAGGGACCCGTAGCCTCGGAGAAGAAAATAAAGAGTACTCAGAGAAGACCTTGTGGATCCTCACTGAACACTTCTGACCTTTAGATAAATATACACACATACCAAAAGAATAGGGGTGGTAGGAGAAGAAAATATCAAACTTTATTTGCAAATGTCATTACACAAAAAAAGTTACAATATTGATTACATGCAGGCTACAAGGCTGCTTGTCACAAGTTGTACAGCTCTTCCAGCTCCTCAGATGGCGGGCAGGAACCATGGATGCAGTGAGCATTTCCTCTCTGGATTGCCACACTAAGGCGCTGAAAAAGAAAACTGACAGCTCTAGGGTCTCTAGTTGTTTCGATTAGCTTAGACCCCAACTCCTTCAAAAAGCTTGCAGCACTTTTACCCCAGGCACCAAGTGTCTCTGAGGCAATGGGGACAAAATTGTAGTGGTGCTCAAGGTCTCTGTGTTTACGTGACTTGGCCGCTTCCCGGTGATTGGCAGCTCCTCCTGCTTGTGTAGCACTGAAGTCAACATAGGTATTGGCTAAAGTTGAAACGCATGTGTAGTCCCACACCAACTGTCTACCATTCTTCCAGGGGTTCACCGTGATTCCGTCTGGGCGACCGACAGGCTCATCAGAGTTGCGGGACATTAGGTAACGGGGCTCTCTCTCTGCTGGACAACCGGCTGTGGTAAGGCTTCTCTTAATAATGTCATTGACCTCGCCGTGTCTTGCATGCCATCCTCCTGTTCTTTGGCAGAGAAGGCCATGCCGTCCGTATCTGTCGGCCTCTGCCTCGCCGAACCTGTATTCGGTGTGGATTGGGGCAGCGAGGCGGAGAGCCACGGCAATTCGGAGGGCCTGCGGTGTGAGACGGGTGCCGGTTGCTGACATTGGGGTTGCTAATAGGAAATCACCTGCATGGGGAGCTGCTACAGCTCTAAGTCGGGCAGTGTCATGTGGTGTTGTCGCAGCTTCTAACAAAGTCGCAGCTTCTTGGTCGGCAATGGGGCGATCCCAGCTGGATTGCTAATGGGCTTCAGAAGGCGGTGGTTGGGGTGCTGGTCCTGCGAGAGAGACCCATTTGGTTGTGCAGTCTGTGAAGCTGGGATCATGTACCCCAGCCTGTTGAACTAGGTGCTCAGGTAAGATTTCCTTCACCAGGTTGTCAGACCCCACTGAAGAGGACAGGAACGCTGGTACAGCAATTTGTGTTGCTGTGCGCACGCCAAGGCCCCCGAGTCTGACAGGAAGGGAGGCCTGTTTCCACTGTAAGTCGCTGTGGGAAAGATTGAGGGCTTTTTCTAGTGTTGATTTCAGCAAGCTGTCGTACTCTTCTAATTTAATATTGTTGAAAGATGGCGAACATCTTAGAAAGTAGGTCAGCCTGGGGAGGGACAAGCATCTGGTGATGAGGTAAAGTGCATCATGAGCATCGATGTCTTCAATCCTCTCGTTCATCCTCTTCAGGTCAGTGATCTTCTTACCAAGGACCCCGTCGATGGCATTCCTTCCGAGAGGAGCACCTAGGAGTGTGCTGTCCTCAGGGTTGGTTGTATGAATGTCAGGCAAAACAACCATTATTTGCTCTATTATGTGCTGGTTGGTGGAGGTTATTTCGCACTTGGAAGGGTTCAGAGTGAGGCCTAGGCTTGCTCCTTGCTCCTGAATTATTCTTATGTCGTCCAAGAGTGAGGCTGGGGAGCCGGCTAGAGTACCATCGTCCAAAAACCAAATGTTGAGCTCACTGGACAGGTTATCGGTGACTTCCTTGATAACTAGGCAGAAAATAAAAGGAGCAAGGGGGTCACCCTGTTGGACACCTTCTTGTGATTCAATTTCATGTTCCCCAAAAAGCAGAGTTAGATTCTTGCTATAGCATGAGTTTACAAACGGGTAGAGGGAAGGAAAAAGGCGATGAACTGCACTGAGTACTGCATCCCTTCTAACCAGATTGAAAGCATTTTTGAAGTCCAGCTTTATCAGGGCTTTTTTATCCGTAATGTTGGCAATGTAGGCTCTAGCTGCATGAGCCGCTGCCTCACACCCTTGGGGAATGCCAAACCCAAGCTGTTTTGGCTTCAGCATGTCGGCTGCTGCCTGACTAACTGCTCTAGCAGCAGCCTTAGCGACGAGACGCCGGAGTGAATTGCCCACAGCTATCGGTCTGATTCCTCCATCTTTTTTCCTCAGGGCACAGAGGGTAGCGCCAAAAAAGAGAGGCCGTATGGTCTCTGGTATGTTGCCAGCTAGACATGTGTTGGCGAATCTAGTTAGTTCCACCAGGAGGCCCTGTGCAATGTCTCCAAGTGCAGGGTTGAGCATTTGTTTGATATGGTTGGGTAGTAGTCCTGTGAACCCACCTGCTGATCCTGGTTGGAAGGATAAAGCTGCTTTATGCACCATGGATTCGAGCACACACAGGGGTTCTGCTCTAGTGACACCGACTAGGGGAACACTGTCATCACGAGGAGCTCTGGGTGGGTGTTTTTCCCTCAGGGCTTGTGCTGTATGGGCATCCCTGGTGGCAACTGTGTCTTCACTGGTGATGACTCTGATCGCCCCTATTGTGTTGCCTTCTTCTATTTTCTTGCTGACTGTTGCTCTGATTTTGGATGCCTCGGTTCTGCTGTTGATACCTTTCCTACCGTGGGTGTTTTTGGCACGGGTGGGGAGGGATGCCTGGTTGTCCTCTCTAGGAAAACTATTTATAGCCATAATGACCGACGAAGCTAGTGATTTGTCTCTCCTTGCAGGGACAGCTAGGCATATGTTACCAAACAGGAGAAGGTTGTGCCATGCTTGGATGGTTCCGGGGGAGTCATTGACCTTTTTCAAGAGGCTGGATAGTTTGGCTGCTGCCTGGGGCCGGGCAGCTTTAGGGATGTGCTGCAAGGTTCCAACCGATGTTGCTTTGATGGCTTCTAGTAGATTCTCAGTCGAAATGAAGCTGTTGGAGGTGTTTTCCCTGACTGCTGGAGTGGGGCCTTGATTGATACCCTCTTTGGGAGGGCGCCACATACCCGGACAATCGGTTCCGTTGTGAGCATGCTTGCGCACATCTCCGTTACGCTTGAGTCTCCGCACCTTGTCGCACACTTGGCATGTGCCATACCTGTCGTCGATTGATGGCTCCTCTTGGCTGAGAGAAGCCTGGCTGTCAGTCGTGACCTGCGACATCGGCGAGCGCTGGGCGGGCGCTGGGTGGGCGCCGGGCGGGCGCTGGGCGGGCGCTGGTCGGGCGCCCGTATATATATATACGGGCGTATATATTTATATATATATATATATATATATATATATATATATATATATATATATATATATATATATATATATATATATATATATATATATATATATTGGCATTGCATGCTTAGGTGTACCAGACAGAGGAGGCAAGACACTGGCCTCATCCGTCAATAAAGCAATTAGGGATTTTCCTAGGGCTGACAACCTAGTCCGCCTCCCCAAACACACCAAACACCGCCGAGGCAGACCAATCAGCAACAACAGAAAATTAGGTACCCAAGTCAGCAAGAAAACTGAAGAGGGCAATACAGTCGGGGCACTCAGGCTGATCACAAGTGAGGAAAAAATTTTGCCCAGGGATGAAACCACAGCCCAAGCACTGAGAGAAAAACACCCCCCTCAGGGTCGTAGGTGGACCTCCCCCACAGGTCAGGGTCCCCCCTAACCAGGAACCTCTCGTCCTCCGGGAGTCAGAGGTTTATAAAGCTATCGTTTCATTTCCCCCGGGCTCCTCAGGAGGCTACACAGGGGTAAGACCTCAACATGTGAAGGAAATGGTGAACCTTGCACTTGGCCGAGCTTCAGAAGCGCTCCTGACAGAAATCACAACGTTTGTCAACAACTGCCTCGCCGGGTTAATCCCTGATGAAATGAAACCATTCTTCTTTGGTGCATCCCTATGTGCCCTGAAAAAGAAGGGGGGAAGGATCAGACCCATTGCCGTTGGTAATACCCTTCGCCGCCTAGTTGCAAGGGCTGCTGTCAGAAGTATCCGAATGGAAGCAGCCGCCATGCTGCAACCCAACCAGCTGGGGTTTGGAGTCCCCCAAGGCTGTGAAGCAGCGGCCCATGCTGCACGAGCCTACATTAGCTCTCTTACTGAAGACCAGGCAGTAGTAAAATTAGATTTTAAAAACGCTTTCAACTCGGTCAAAAGGGAAGCAATCCTCACTGCAGTCCAGGAACATTGTCCAAGCATTCTCCCGTTTGTGTCAGCAGGCTACAGCAAAGACTCAACCCTCCTGTTTGGCAAACATAAAGTCACCTCAGCAGAGGGAATTCAACAGGGAGACCCACTTGCACCCTTCCTCTTTTGCATAGCGGTTCGAGAAATTACAACCAGACTGTCCAGTGAGCTCAACATCTGGTTCCTGGATGATGGCACTCTGGCAGGCACACAAGACTCCCTGCTGGAAGACCTACAGCTGGTGAAGACACGGGGGGAGTCCATGGGTCTCGTTCTTAACCCCTCCAAGTGCGAAATTATTGCATCCAGTGAAGTAATTATTAGAGCAGTAAAATAAGTTTTACCAGAAGCCTCAGTCATTAAACCCACCGACAGCACACTACTTGGAGCACCTCTGGGCCATAATGCCATTGCTGCAGTCCTTGACGAAAAGTTTAGAGACCTAAAGAGGATGGAAGAGAGAATTGGGGACTTGGACTCCCACGATGCCCTCTACCTTCTCACAAACTGCCTTACCTTGCCCAGGCTAACATACTTCTTAAGGTGTGCACCAACTTTTGGCAACCCACTTCTAAATCAATATGATGAGCTCCTCAGGTCAATATTCAGGAAGGCGCTCAACCTAGATTTAGATGACAGTCAGTGGGACCAAGCAACACTACCAGTGAGATTTGGGGGGATAGGCATACGAAAGGCAACTGAGGTAGCACTTCCAGCATTCTTATTCTCATGTACAGCAGCCAATGAATTGGTAGGGCAGATCCTACCAGAGCGCATGAGAGAGACAGCGGAAACTCATGATCAAACGTTCATCGAAGCAGCCAGACAATGGGACACCATTGCACACCCTCAACCCCGACCACAAGTCCCAAAAGACCACAATCAGGCCCACTAAGATAGCCCCATAATGGAAAAGACTGTCACAGCAATGATTGACAACGCTGATGCTGAAAACAAAGCCCGCCTCCTAGCGGTAACAGCACCCCACGCCAGGGATTTTTTATTTGCTGTGCCCAATGCAGCCCTGGGAACTCGCCTCAGTCATGACACTCGCCGCATTGGAGTTGCCCTTCGCCTTGCCACCCCCATCCTCACCGAACATAGGTACATCTACGGAACTGCGATGGCAGATCAATATGGTCGTCATGGTCTGGTATGTCGTAAATCACAGAGTAAAATTGCAAGACATGAAGAATTCAACGACATCATCAAGAGGAGCCTCGCCACAGCCCGCTGCCCGGCACAAAGAGAACCACACTTATCCAGACCTAACGACCCTCAGAAGCGCCCAAATGGGGTCACCTTGCTACCTTGGAAGGATGGTAAGCAAGTGGTGTGGGACTACACGTGCGCTGCAACACTGGCCAGTACCTACCTCCACTACAGCACATGTAAAAGCGGTGGTGCTGCTTCTTTCAGGGAATCGCAGAAAATTATTAAATACAGAGGTCTGGCACACTGTTACAGCTTTGTTCCGATCGGCTCGGAGACCTTCGGTTCGTGGGGGGAAATGTGCATTGAAGTTCCTGAAGGAATTGGGGGACAAATTGATCAGCGCTACCAAAGACCAGAGAGCAAAAAGTTTCTTGTTCCAGCGCCTCAGTGTTGCGATTCAGAGGGGAAATGCCTGTTGCGTCTTGGGCACTAGTCCAACTTCAGAGGAATTCGAAGAAGTGTTAGACTTGCAACAATGATCGAACCCGTCTGTGATATTCATAAATGTTTCCTATTGTCGTTTTTTCAAGAGATTCATAACCTTTAAGCACCTTTTTGTATTATTATTTTTGTATCAACCAATGTATATATTGTAACCATCAAATACATAATAAAGCACAATATATATATATATATATATATATATATATATATATATATATATATATATATATATATATATATATATATATATATATATATATATATATATATGTCGTACCTAGTAGCCAGAACGCACTTCTCAGCCTACTATGCAAGGCCCGATTTGCCTAATAAGCCAAGTTTTCATGAATTAATTGTTTTTCGACTACCTAACCTAACCTAACCTAATTTTTTCGGCTACCTAACTTAACCTAACCTATGTAGATAGATTAGGTTAGGTTAGGTAGGGTTGGTTAGGTTCGGTCATATATCTACGTTAATTTGAACTCCAATAAAAAAAAATGACCTCATACATAATGAAATGGGTAGCTTTATCATTTTATAAGAAAAAAAAAGAGAAAATATAATAATTCATGAAAACTTGGCTTATTAGGCAAATCGGGCCTTGCATAGTAGGCTGAGAAGTGCGTTCTGGCTACTAGGTACGACATATATATATATATATATATATATATATATATATATATATATATATATATATATATATATATATATATATATATATATATATATATATATATATATGTATATATATATATATATATATATATATATATATATATAAATATATATATATATATATATATATATATATATATATATATATATATATATATATATATATATATATATATATATATATATATATATATATATATTGTCACGGGGGGTGGGCCGGGGCTCTGCTAGCACTCAGCTGCTAGGGGCTCAAAAGGCCGAATACTCAGCCCCTCCGACTCCCGGGATTCACCGGAGTCTCCTTGGTCACACAGGAGAGGACCAACAATGCCCACCTCCGCAGGTCTTTGCTTCCACCACAAAAAGGGGTGCCACTGATTCACCCTGGAAGCCCTTCAGTCAAACACGGGGAAACTACTGTTAACAGTTCCGGCCTAGACCCGTGGAGGAGTGAAGGAAGACTCAGTCTTACCTTATAACCATAACCTCCCTGAATCTTGCCTGCCAGACAAAAGGGTTGCAGGAATTCCTTTCCCGCCTGTCTTCTCTATCTTCTTCTTAACAAGGTCGCCAGCTGGGTTATTATATCTGCACCCCAGCAATGCAGTTCAGTGGGTGTATTATATATTGTTTGTAGCCAGAAGATTGCTACTCCCATAGATCTGCTACTAGACTGTCGGCCCAGGGTACTCTTCCAGGAAGGTCAGTGTGGCTTTACCTCTCTCTAGCCACTACGTTACTAGTTGCCACCATTCAGGCACTGATACTGATCGGATGGCTAAGGGTACACTTTTATATGAGTCTGTGCTGTTTTTACCACTCTCCAGGCAATAAGAACCTCTATAGAGAACGTTTCCCTAGGTGGTACTATAGTAATCTTCGTGTATGCTCATAGAGAAATATTATAATGGAGGCACACTTAAACACAATGATAAAAGTGTGAATTTACTGATGCAAATTACATGATCACACATACAATCACAAGTAATACATGAATATGAAAATACGGATAATAAGTCAGGAGATCGTCAGCCTCTTCTTCCACGACCTCCAAAACTCCTTCAACTGGGCAGAAAGACAGGAGTACCACACTCTCTCACAGGAGGGCCTCTTCACCACGTCGGCGCCTCTTCTTCACTGTCCTGCCATCCATACACACTGTCCCCTCTGACAGTCCTGGACACAAGCTGCCTTGCAGCCTATTCTACTACTAAAGTATTAATGTCCTATTGCCACATACATAAGTAAATATTGTGGCCTAACTAGCCTACTCACACAAGGGATAATGAGAGGGAAAATGATCTACCTTACATTCCTGGCTCACGACGCCTGTCCCTCGATGGTGTGAGGTTCCCACGCTTCCTGAGTCGATCCTTGACGATCCAGGAACGTTCCACAGGTCCTCAGGTGTCGTGGAGCCTTCGCGTCATCGCCGTTCCAATCCCTGAGATTCAGCTACCCCAATCCTGGTTCATCGATGGGCACTGAGCTAATCACTATTTTCCCCCACTCGCCCCTTCCACAAGGCGTTGCTCCTTGTCCTAGGAACGGTGTCGTCCTTCCAAAACCCTCAGTGGATGTGACCCGGTCACAGCTAGGCCTGCTCGCCACACCTTTCCAGGGCCTCAACGTCCAGCGTCGCCGCCCAGCGTCGTCGCCGAATATTTTCCAAGTTTGGCACTCTTTTGCTCAATAAACTTGGTTCCTTTTTGCTTCCCAGAAGCGCGGGGTCTCCAATACGTAAGATGGGCTGCAATAGCCAGCTCTAATCCACTAAGAAAGGCTTGTAGAGCCTCAAATCCTTGAGAGCTGACCGAGGTGCATCCTCTCGCCTTCACGGTCAGGTCAACTCTGACGTTGGCGCTGCCCGGGGCACTCGGTGACGTCACGGTGGGCCCTGATTGGTCTCCCGCTAACTAAATCGGCCAATCCGCGATCGGCTAGTGTCCCTTCCAAAACGTCATATCTGCAGTAGGGTGTAACACGGGTTAGGGTTCCTCTCACTCTACTTATCTTCTTTACCCTCTACCCGTATTCTTACTTTTTATTCTCTACCAAGGGACTCCAAAACTTTTACCAAAGCCAACTCCACGCCACGTGGTCCTAAGACGATTGACCGACTTAGGATTCTACACCCAGTATGACGTGACCTAGGCTCCGAGCAAAACCCTAGAGTCGCCTCTACGCTGCCACCACCAGACCAGTAACACAAGAGCAATGATCGAGGTCTGGATCGATCACGCTAATTAATCAACCTAGGGGCTTGATCCCCACTATATACGATGACCTTGAGTGTGGAATAAATTACACGGTAATGATAATTCCGATTCGATGTTAGAATCGGCGCCCAATCCAACTCTGCCTCGTGTGGACCACGTGACCAGGACAAGTGTACACATAAAACACATGGAAACCATAAAAATGCAAATTATTAACTTAATTTATTAAAAGAAAACTAAAACAAAATCTAAATAGGTTCACTCCCTGTCACTTTAACACTCCCTACTTGACCTGAGTGGCAAATGAGAAGACTATCCCTATAATTAACAATAGCAACTATACCTTGGGCGACCACAGCTCTAGATGTTGGGCTGGTCTTGGGGAGAGGTAAGATGGTTGACCTCTTATCCCAGCTGCTCCCGTTTCCACACTGATCTCTCCCTTGTCTGGTCTACCCCAGACAGAACATTGTATCCTTCCGCCTAGTCAAAGTTTTACCAAGTTACTAGCCAGGTTTAAGTTATAACAATTAACCTCTGTTGTATTTAATTGATCCAGACTGGTTGAATTCTTTTACTGAAATTAAATTACACAAACATCTAACGGCAAAGCTGTTCCCGATCACAAAGATGGTTATTAAAACTTTGAGAAATAGTAGACCTGTCAACCCCTGATGACCTATGACCGCCGGTCACTCCGCCTTACAAGTTAGATCTGATTCGTGACGTCACTGATGGTGACTTAAACTCAATAATTAGAATACTCTTGATATTGTACCCAGTACTATTATACAATACAATTTTAATGCAAAATGAATAAAGGCTAATTTCTCTAAATTACTGAATACTATAGGATGGTTCATTATACAAAATTATGAACAAAGATGCCCGCCATTTGTGACTCAGACCTGCTAATTCCCAGGGGACTGGGCGTTGTTGAGAGGTCAGGTCCCTACTCGAACTTCTGGAACCTTCTGGAATAATTCTTACAACAGCCTAGTTTGTTACAACCCCCCCGCACAAGTACTTAGTAAACCTTGTTAATTTGTTAAAATTCACGAGGTTTAGTATCCAAACCCACAATTCAACTCATGCCACAAACAAAAGCTAACCTAACTAATAAAATTTGACAATTAATAGTCCAACATCATAATAACCATGTTCATATTTCATAAATTTCTCAGCTGTCAACTGACAGCAATCCTCTAACATCAGGAAACATACATCCTATCCTTACTGACATAGCTAAATAACATGTCCCTACTCTACCATCAAAAACTAGCTATTAAACTCTCTTGGCTCTTCACTAGCCAAGTCCCTGTGTCCTCTAGAGCCGGCCACACCGTGCTCAAACAAACATTAAAGTTATAACGTCAGACTGAACTTTCAGTCATCCGGGAGCGTACTACGGAACTATCAGGTACACATCCGTGTACTACCCACTCCCCATCAATGTCAACCTTGACATGTTAAGGAACACACCTAATGTTTATTACATGTATCTAAAAATATAAAAAAAATTCCTATACTATATCACAGGTTTCAGCCGACTGTACAGCCAAGTGTTCTCACTCACTAGAAGTGTCAATGTTTATATTGGTCCGCCTCTCCTGTGTTCAAACATTCTGAAAAAAATAGCACAACATAATTTTCCATAACCGTTTGTTCTGGGCTGAGACAATTACACAGGGGCTTCGATTTTGATTACTGACCAATTTATAGAGTAAAATTTTCATATATTATACCAGAATTATTATTTTAAATCTGTTTTTCAACATTTAAACAAAAGTGTCCAGATATTCTTTTACACATATGTTCAGAGCCAACTTTGTTGTTTTGTATCAATTGTTCATATTGAATAATCGAGAAAAAAAAATCGATGCTGCTGGATGCTGAATGTAGT
This sequence comes from Procambarus clarkii, assembly GCF_040958095.1. Lineage (NCBI taxonomy): Eukaryota > Metazoa > Arthropoda > Malacostraca > Decapoda > Cambaridae > Procambarus > Procambarus clarkii. The sequence continues at coordinate 58,924,625 of NC_091151.1, forward strand.
CACTGACGATGACGGTGTCGATCTTGCTTCTTCCCATGTGTAGACATCAATACCTGGTCCTCTTGTACTCCCATCCGGTACTCCTGAATGACGACAGAGTGTAGTAGAGCTGAGTGCCAAGTGACAGCTGTAGAATACTGTTAATTCGGCCATTAATCTTGCTCTCGACAGTCCACACGCCTTCATATCAATCACAGTTCACACGGCAGTCTTGATGTTAAACTTGACGGCGCAGATGACCACAGCAGAGCAGAACTGGATGTACCAACAGTGTCTCTTAGCAGGAGTGGTGTCAGAAGGCCGTAGAGGCGGGTTGCTTGTTTGCAGAACAGGTGAATCTCGTCTTCCATCATTGCTCACGTCATCTCAGGCGTTTCTTGATGTCACCAGGTTACTAGGCCGTAAACACCAACTGTGTATACCCTCGTACCGCCGACTTTAGGCCAAAGGAGACAATTTTGCGACCTTCTATTGGCGAGTCCCGGTACTCTGTAGGGAAACCGTGCCTTCCACCTGTGACCGCCTTACTTCCGCTTTCTTGTTACTTCAGATGACGTAATCATTAATCTTCCGGCGAAATTCTTGAGTACTGCTACGTGCTTTCCATTTCTTGACCTCTCCTCCAACACTGCTGGAATTGCTGCAGTCTTGATGACGCAGCAGGTGGGTAGTGGTGATCTCGAGACAGCTACCCCGGCGTTGTATGGCACCTCCGGTGACTGCTATAATGTGGACAGCTCGCTGGCCCTGACAACCTCGTTAGTGACGTGAGGCGTCGGCCGGGTGACTCTTGGACAGTCACTCATCCCCAAAGTAACTGATGTATGGGTTACTGGGTCTGGTGGGGGGAGGGCTTTGTGTAACGTGCCTCCCCCCTCGGTCTTTACAGACAAGGGTTCACGTGTGGCTGGAACAACTGGGTCGGTGTACCAATCAGACCTGGGAACAGACAGACACAACACAGCGGAAGCATAGATATACTCTGGGTTTGGTGGAGGTGGAACCCCAGAGCACGGTAAAAGTTGCTACCTGAGTCAAGTATAGACATAGTACATCTCATTGCCTTTACAGGAAAATCTAATGAATACTAAATTATACTAACCAAGGAAGTTACTTTACTGTATAGCGCGAGATCTCGTCACCATAGGGTGGCGAGACTGCACCTGACTACTGATGAGCGATGACAGAGGGTCATCCTCATCTTCTGACTCGTCGGTGAAGCCATGAGTCAGCACTGCTGAGTCAGGAACTAGACCCGCTGAAGGCAGTTCTAATTCCTCTCTAGCATGATAATGTTTCAATTTATTCACGTGAATTGTCCTTTCCACCTGGTCCTCGAACACTCCTTTTATAACAAGATTAACCGGCCCCGCCCTTTTAATTACTCTATATGGTCCTCGCCACCTCGGAGCTAGTTTCCTGCTCTGATTGGCGGGCGCAGCCTCATTCACTCTCAATACGAGGCTTCCTTCCGTCAACTCAAGAGGGCGCACTTTCTTGTCATAAAAATGAGCATACCGAGTCCGTGCCTTCTTGGACGCTTCAGCTGCAATATTCCATGCATTTCTCATTTTTCCAAGGACCTCTGAAGGATAGTCCTCCCCGTATGCAACATTATGTCTGTTAAGCAGACCTGAGGGGAAATTGCATGAATTACCAGTAAACAAATGAAGTGGTTGGGTGTTAATTGATTGGTGGATGGCAGTATTCAAGGCGAACTGAACATAGGGTAGGTGTTCATCCCAGGTGTTTGCATCATGTTCAGCAAGGATTGCAAGCATATCCTTGACTGAACGATTAGTCCGTTCCGTCATTCCGTTTGCTTATGGGTGGTAGGCCGTTGTAAAAGCCGAAGTTGTCTCTAAAATCTTACAAACTTCTCTAAATATATTCCCATTGAATTCTTGACCCCGGTCAGAGACTAAAACTTTAGGAGGTCCGAATATAGTAACGAACCTACGCAAGAACGCATCTGCAACCGTACGAGAATCCTTCTGAGGTAATGCAACTAGTGTAGTGTATCAAGACAGATGGTCAACTAGCACCAACACGTATCTGTTACCCGCATGACTGTGGTGTAAATCAATCAGATCGGCCCCCACACGATCTAACGGTTCACGAATTTCAGGAAATTCCTGAAGTGGGGCTTGTACCTTAAGGGTACCTTTCCTCCTCTGGCAACGAGGGCACGACTTCACGAAATTGATTACCTCAGAAAGTAATCCTGGAAAATAAAATAGAGACTTTGCTTTTAAGTGCGTTTTAAAGATCCCCGGATGCCCTGCAATTTTTGAAGCATGCGCAAGCTTTAACGCTGATGACCGCAGCGCGTCCGGAATAACTAGATGAAATACTGCCCTATCATTCTGGCTATTAACATAATACAAGACGCCCTGTTTCATTTCAAAATCATGAATAGGTAAATTCTTTTTCTTTTTCGGGTATTTTCCTCCCTCTAAATACTCAATAATCTCTTTCCATCTCGGCTCGTTCATCTGGTAATCTCTCATTTTATCCGATGGAATGGTTTCAATATTTTCATTAATCTGCATTGCCGCTATATTTCTACTTAGCGTATCTGGCACAACATGGGCTGGACCAGGCTTGTACAAAATCTGGAACGAGTGGGCCGAAAGTTCGTGAGACCAGCGTGACATTCGTGGGCATTTTGTTCGCTTCTTAAATATGTGTGTTAACGCTCGATGGTCTGTGTAGATTACAAAATGCCGCTGAAATAGGTAAGGCTCGAAATACCTAACTGATTCTACTACTGCCAGTGCCTCCCGATCCGTAGCTGAATAGCGAACTTCAGGTCCTTTGACCTTCCTACTGAAATAGGCTACTGGATGGGGTAAATTATCTGCGTCTCGCTGAATTAAGCACCCGCCAATAGCAATACCGCTGGCGTCAGTGTGCACTTCCCACTCTTTCTCAAAATCAGGAATAGCCAATACCGGTGTCGTGATTAGTTGGTCTTTCAGTTTGCGATAGGCCTCGTCATGTTCTGATTTCCACACAAATTTCGCATTTTTCTTTGTCAGATCAGTCAGGGGTGCTGAAATGCCAGCGAAACCTTCAATGTGACGACGAAAATATCCGGCCGCCCCCAAAAACCTACGCACGTCCTTTGCTGTCCTTGGAGTAGGCATGTCAGCAATGGCGCGGCAAGAATCTGGGTCAGGTCGGATACCGTCTGGGCACACCTGGAACCCCAGAAATTTGAATTTCTGAGCCGCCAGGGTGCACTTCTGAACATTCAGCCTGAAACCTGCCTGATCTAACAACTTCAAAGTCTCAGTCAAGTCCTGCAGGTGTTCCTCAAACGTCCTGGAATATATCACAACATCATCCAGGTACGCTAAAGAATGCCTACCCAGTACCGGACTAAGGATAAAGTTGATGGCCCTCTGAAACGACGAAGGCGCTGTCTTCAAACCAAACGGCATCCTACGGAATTGATAAGTGTGCCTACCATCCGAGAATGCTGTTTTTTCCCTATCCTGTTCTGCCACCGGAATCGCCCAATACGCCGATTTTGCGTCAAGAGTTGAGAAATACTTAGCAGCACCAAATTGATCTATTATCTCCTGTATTCGGGGCAACGGATACACATCACCCTTAGTTAGTTCGTTCACCTTCCGGTAGTCAACACAGAAACGATAACTACCGTCCGGTTTCCGAACTAGCACAACAGGAGAGAGCCACGGTGACGTACTAGGCTCTATCACGCCCTGTCTCAACATTTTCTGGCACTCCTCCCTGATAATGTTCTTTGCCTGTTCCGGCAACCTCCACTGTCTTGTGTACACAGGCAAATGGTCACCAGTTGGAATTGTGTGCTCGATCTTATCAAGGAGACCAATCTGGTCATCCTCTGTCGCAAACAATTTCGGGAATTTTCGTAAAACTCCTCTCAGTGCCTTCCTATCTGCCTGTGCAACATGTTGCAAATCAAGTGCTGAAATTAATTTTTCCACTTCCTCTACATTCTGTGCAACATTTCTCGTTTCGTATTGTACTTTGGATGGAGTTTTAGTGTTCAACATATTCAGTGCACTACATTGTGCAGTGACGGCTGGCGTCTCAGCTGACTCATGGTGAAAGATTTCTGTGTCCTCCACCATGGTTCCCTGAGATACCCTATCACCTGCCCTGAAGCGAAAAGTCTTATGTGAAAGATTGACAACTGGAATGAGTGCACCTTTATCGAGCACTACAACTAAGTGATGAGGAATTAATAAACTATCACATCTCCCAGCCACCTGAAGGGTGGTACCTGGTTGTATGTGACGTCCCACGGCTACTTTAATAAATTTAACAGAATGTGGTGGGCAACTCTGTTTGGTCAATGCATGCAATGCGCATGACCTCTTAACTGTGTCTGGAAGAGACTTAAAAATCAATTTTGGATAGTGCGCATTATATTTCAGCTTCCTCTTAATTGAAGCTACAACTGGGGGATGGTCGATCATCTCCACTGGGTAGGAAGTCTGTCCCAACTGCAACCTGCAGTTCCTAGCCCCTTTTTGAGCAGACAAGGAATAATCAAATCGCGACAGAAAATCAGTTCCCATTAAGATGTGACCAGGAAAATCAAGGTTCTCCACGATCGTACATGTGTGAGGCTGCAATTCCCCATCAATCTCAAAATTAACTGTACCTTGACCTACGATCTCAATCTTTTCCCCATTGACTGCTGTTAATGTCTTTGCGCAACGTTGAAGACGTGCATACTTAAAATTGCTGAAGGCTGACTTTTTAATTACCGTTGCCTGGCTTCCTGTATCAACAAAAGCTGTCAATCTCACACCTTCCACTTTCACCTCAAAAGTAGGCCTACCATCACTAGGAGCCTGCTTTCATGCTTTCGTAGGAGTGACTTCGCAGTCCCTCTGTATATGCCCGCGCTTCCAGCAGGAGTAACACCTCCGCGGATCTCTGTTACCCCGCGCAGGGTGGCTCGAACTTGTAGCTGAGGGCTGCTTCCCGCCTGATGAACCCGCGCCACAGTTCCTCGGCTTGGCTCCCTCGCCTTTACTTAACGCCTCTACGTATGGCGACAACTGAGTGCCCGGCGTCTCCGTGCGCATCTGCCTGTCTAAGGCTGTGGCGGCCTGGGGTTGGGGTTGAGGTTGGGGTGTGGGCTGAGGTATGGTGTGGGTGGCCTCGGGTTGGGGTGTGGATTGAGGTTGAGGTGGGTATGGGGTGGCCTGGGGTTGGAATGGGTATGGGTTGGCCTGGGGTTGGAATGGGTATGGGTATGGGGTGGCCTGGGGTTGGAATGGGTATGGAGTGGCCTGGGGTTGGGGGAAGGGTTGGTTTGGGAACTGAGGATGGGGTTGGTATGGGAATTGAGGATGGGGTGGGTATGGGAATTGAGGATGGGGTTGGTATGGGTGGTGGGGTTGGGGTGGTTGTAGTGACGGATGAGGTGTACCTAGGTGTTGTGGTATTGGTGTTATGTTGGGTAGTTCCTGCTGTTGGTGTGGTTGTTCATTTTCCCGTTGAACGGGTTGCTGTTCTCTACCGAGCGAAGTGGGACGTCCTGCCATACTAACTGAGGCCCCCTGTCTACCCTGCTGGCATGGCGTCGATGTTATTTGTGGGGGAACCCAAGACGGCTCTCCCCACTCATGGGACGACTCCTCGCAAGACTCCCCACTCATGTCAATAATAGTATCTCTCCAGGGATGGAAAGATACCCTTGACTGCCCAGTCCCATGCAGAACCCGTGTCGGAAAATCCGACACCATTTAATAATCATACAGATAATAACTGTATTACCAACAAGTTACCCATAGAAAACGTAACTTGTAGTGGAATTACCGTCTATAGAAAACGGGATATCATCACCACATACTATTATAATTCACCAGCTATTTTGCTGGGAATTATTCTTAAATACATTAGTCTTTGGACTTTACCATCATAAAAACATCTTATATAAATTAACTTAATTATCAATATTAAAGTAGAGTAAATGTGACCCTTCTATCACTTTCTGAAATGTGGACAATGTAAGCCAGGCGTCAGAGTGAGGAGGAGGGCAGCCATTGTTATTGAGACCAGAGGCTCACACGGGAGCAAATTCGGCTCCTGTTAAATTTACTTGGACGTAGTGTTATGGAAACCAAAGGTGTACCATTTTTCAACACGCTGTCTACATTCAAGTTAAGTGTCTATCCGAAACCCGTTTATCATTCATTTATGGCCATTAATGTCAGGATATAGGGTGACCCGGTTAGATCGCGAAATCGCCTCAAACTAAAGGTAATTAAGCCAGGTCTTCATGTTCTATAGTGTTTTCTCTGATATACTTGTCATATATAGGATTCTGGCTTCACAGCTAGCGCACTTTTGACAGGTCAAGACGAGGAAGCAAGATTTGTGCACCAGTTACTGGGTGATATGGAAGCTACCTCAAAGAGGATAATTTGGTGTCTACACCCTAGTTATACCTGGTGGACTAACCTGCTGTACTATAAGATAAGGAACCTCTTTAATGTATGTAGTTATTTCTGTAGTTTGATTGGCTGCATATATATATTAATTTAATAACCCCCCCCTAATGTGTAGAGGATCGATTTGTGAGATTATGAGATTATTGCAGAAATACAGTCCACTTATCATTATACAAATTGCTATCGAAGTATATATAATTAACGTAAATATAAATTCATATAAATTAAATAAATATAAATCTCACAGGTCGGTTCCCACATTATTTGGTCATCTTCGAACCGGATGACGGATTATTTGATCCTATGAACCCACATTTGGTCATCTTAGTACCGGATGAACCAGTTAACCAGTGGATTCATTAAATATACTAGTGCAGTGTTATTTAAACAAAGCCAGTCAAAGACAGCGGCGAAGCCTCGTGGGAGTTCAGGAGCCTCCCTCAGCCCAGTTCAGCTTCGTCAGCGGTTTCATGCACACCCACAGATATTTGGTGGCGTGTTATTTCGTAAAATGACAGCGCTAATATAGAAGCCAGCCTAATTAGTGACTGTGTCTTCGCGATATTGTTCACGGATTTCGTGGTGTTACATTTCGCGAGAGATTATCCACGAATTTTGTGGAGTTTATTTCGCGAGGTCACTAATAATATTTAATACTTCTAGATAATATTAGAAGTTTCATAGAGGCTAATTAAGAGGCTATTATCAATAATTGTGTATATTATTTCTCCAAAATAGAGAATTATTTAATATATATTGCACTAGTGATCACAGTATAATATTTACTAATTGCCAACCCACAACAGGGTAGGATATTAACCATTGACTAGTTGAACTATTATCGTTCATCCTAGTCCCATTATTACCATAGTCAGTTGTACTATATTCAACAACCTAACACCATTAATGAATGGTCCAGACCCTATTTTGGGTGTAATTTTTAACAACTCGAGTTGAGTTGTATATATAATAATTTACTTATGATCATTACACCTTTGAGTGATTAATTAGTGTCTCTACCATCCTAGGGTGATATAGAAGAGCTAACCTAAAGGTACTTCCAATGACACTGGTTTATCACTCAAATCATTAGTGTGTATGATTGTATATATATATAATGTGTATTAATTTTAAGTGCTAACCTCTAGTAGAGGTAGGATTATTGCCTAGTGAGTTCAGAATTTACCCTAGGCTACCATTAGTGTTTGTTCAGTATTATGAGCAGCCCAAGTACAAGTCCCACAAGGCTTCACCAACGAGCCAGTATGGATAATGCAGGGAGAATGAAAAGAACCCTTGCAGGTCTTAAAGGCCACTTAACAAGACAGATCAAGAAATGTGAAGATTTGTCACAACAATCTCAAGTTGATTATGCTGACCTGGAAAGCTATTATCAAGCAGCTGCAGGTAAATTTGAGCAAATCAAATGTCAAATAGCAACATATGTGGCTGAACTTGCCAACACCAATTTATCAGAAACAGAAATAGACGACATTATGGTTGATCTTGCGAATTATGAAGATCAAACTCAGGCCACGTTACAGCCTTATGTCAAATTAATTGCCCAGAACAAGGCAACAGCAACAACAACAACAGTTGCATCTAATACGAGTCAAGCAGAAGCTCGACTCCCTCCAATTAATTTACCCACTTTCTCAGGAAAAGATGAGGAAGATTGGGACGAATTTTGGAACAAATTCGTTGACCTTGTAGACTCAAAACAATCTTTACCAAAGAGTAGTAAATTCTCTTATTTGCAAGGTCAATTATCAGGTGAGGCTAAAACAGTAGTATCCCATCTGAGATTAACTAATGACGGCTATGATCTGGCAGTAAAACTCCTCAAGGATAATTATGCTGATCCAGAAGTAAGAACATCACATTTAGTTCATGAGCTGTTGCATTTACCCCCACCGGAGGCTTCAGCTGATTCACTCCAAGTCTTCAAGCTGGAGGTAGAATCATTGATCAATGCCCTCAGCCTGACAGCAGATACAAACGGGGCTGAGTGGGTCTTGAAAATAATTGTCCAGGAGAAAATACCTAGGGACATATTGAGACAAATGAGTGCTCATTACAATAAAAGTATCTTATCCATGAATGAAATATCTGAAGGTTTAAAGTCAGTAGTTCATCAATTACGAACACATGACAAATTAAAACCACCAAGTAAACCCTCAGAAACCAATAATAGTAAACCACAGAGTACCAAAGGTACTCCAAATCAATCTAGACAATATAATTCAACACCAAAGTGGAACAGTAGCAGTGTCGGCGTATATGCAGTGCGACCCTCCAAGCCTATAGTTACTGTGTCACCCAAGAACGTGACACCAAAGGGTACTGGAAGCTATGGAACATGTTTGTTCTGCAATGAGAAACATTCAATGTACCACTGCTCTAATTTTCCTGATAGTGACGCCCGTGTTGAGCGACTCAAAGATTTGCAACATTGCACGAGGTGCCTCAGGAAACATAACATCAACGACTGTGATACCCAATTACATACCTGTAATAGGTGTAACAAAGGTCAGCACCATGCAGCATTGTGCAGAGACACCAAAACAACGTCTCCAAGACCCAAGGTGGAAGATAGCATTCCCACCACAGTACAGTACTGCAAGGTGCAACCAACAAAGAGTGTCCAATCGGCAAAGTCTAAAGGTAATACGACTTTGCCTACTGCCCAAATTACCATCCTGAATAAGAGGGCCAAGGTCCATACCCGTGGGTTGTTTGACCAAGGATCCCAGAGAACATATATTACTAAAAAGCTGGCAGATGAACTACAATTAAGGCCTGTAGCCCAGACGTCATTCAACATCTCAGGGTTTGTAACAGATGCAGGACCTCAAGTCTACCAGGTGGTACAACCATCAGTACGTTTAGGCAGGTACGTCTGTAGAGTACAAGCCATTGTGGTGGACAAAATACCAGTAGACCTACAAGTTCAAGGTCTGCGAGCAACAGCCAAATTCCTGAGAAATAGAGGAATAAAATTGGCAGATAATATTAAGTCTGATCACCTCACTGACTTCGGTCTCCTTGTAGGGACAGACTATTGCCATCGATTCATTGGTAGCCCTACTAAATATCAGGGTATAACCATGTTAAACTCTGCAGGAGGTAAATTACTCTCAGGCCCAGTATCAAGCCTGAGGAGACCTATGCCTGCAGATAAACAATACCAGTAGAAATCTAAATTTGTCAGCTGATTATATTTCTCCAGTAGCATTATACTAAGGAGATTACAGCTGACTATACTAACAGAGGTTGATGTTAGTATCATCATTTAAAGCTGGAGATGAGTTCATGAGGCCTCAGTGGCAAATCAGTGAACAGTAGCCTAAAACAGCTACAAGTCACTGCGACCAATGTCACTGAACCCACTGCAGTCTCAGAACCATACTTTACTTTAATGATGAGCTATTCAATCCTCTGAATCAATTAATTAAATTAAACCCCAATAAATCTGATGACTGATTTGATACATTTATTATTTAATCAAGATGTATTCCATGGGCCTCAGTGTTTATATATCAGTGACCAGTTACCTGAAGAAACTTCAAGTTATATCTAATGTCACTGATCTCACTGCAGTCCCTGAATCATACTTGACTGTAGTACTTGATCACATCCAGTCTTCTGGGTTAAATAATATGTAATTAGGCTTGAATATTAGCCTTTCAAGAGTTGACAGGGAAATGAAATTGCATTAGACTTCTAACCCCTGCAACTCTAGTACGGGACATCCGTCCTGTACGAACAGACGCACAAATGTGTGATTACTAACTACTAACATCAAATTAATCTAATAATTCGAAGGAGGAGTATCGGTGTTCGTCTGTTCTAAAGAGGACTTCGACCCGTGAGCAGCCCCCTGGGGAATTATGTCGGAAAATCCGACACCATTTAATAATCATACAGATAATAACTGTATTACCAACAAGTTACCCATAGAAAACGTAACTTGTAGTGGAATTACCGTCTATAGAAAACGGGATATCATCACCACATACTATTATAATTCACCAGCTATTTTGCTGGGAATTATTCTTAAATACATTAGTCTTTGGACTTTACCATCATAAAAACATCTTATATAAATTAACTTAATTATCAATATTAAAGTAGAGTAAATGTGACCCTTCTATCACTTTCTGAAATGTGGACAATGTAAGCCAGGCGTCAGAGTGAGGAGGAGGGCAGCCATTGTTATTGAGACCAGAGGCTCACACGGGAGCAAATTCGGCTCCTGTTAAATTTACTTGGACGTAGTGTTATGGAAACCAAAGGTGTACCATTTTTCAACACGCTGTCTACATTCAAGTTAAGTGTCTATCCGAAACCCGTTTATCATTCATTTATGGCCATTAATGTCAGGATATAGGGTGACCCGGTTAGATCGCGAAATCGCCTCAAACTAAAGGTAATTAAGCCAGGTCTTCATGTTCTATAGTGTTTTCTCTGATATACTTGTCATATATAGGATTCTGGCTTCACAGCTAGCGCACTTTTGACAGGTCAAGACGAGGAAGCAAGATTTGTGCACCAGTTACTGGGTGATATGGAAGCTACCTCAAAGAGGATAATTTGGTGTCTACACCCTAGTTATACCTGGTGGACTAACCTGCTGTACTATAAGATAAGGAACCTCTTTAATGTATGTAGTTATTTCTGTAGTTTGATTGGCTGCATATATATATTAATTTAATAACCCCCCCCCTAATGTGTAGAGGATCGATTTGTGAGATTATGAGATTATTGCAGAAATACAGTCCACTTATCATTATACAAATTGCTATCGAAGTATATATAATTAACGTAAATATAAATTCATATAAATTAAATAAATATAAATCTCACAGGTCGGTTCCCACAACCCGTGAACTCGTCGCTTCAGTCCCACTGACCCCACCTGTGGTGCCAGTTGAGCTACCTGAGCGGTCCCCAGTGGTGTCGGAAGAGGTGCTATCCTCTACACTCCCATTCCCACTGGTCCCTACTGACTGGTCATTATCTGGGTTAAACATTTTCTGTGATTCCTGGTGTGCCACGTCTCTTCTAAACTACCCTTTAGTACACCCTCGACCCGGACTCACTACAACCATGATCTTACACAAAATAAAAAAAAATCACAACTCTCTTCTAAGAGAAAACTACTAAATTCCCAAAATAGGAAATACACCGATTTATCGAGAGAATCGCTGAAGTGAATCCAATGAATGAGTGTCTGCCCCGCACTCGTGTCTGACCGTGAAATATCCCGCAGTTCTATTGCTGAAACCTAAGTCCTTTACGTTAAAAAATTAAAGAATCTAATTTATATAAAACAATTTAAATGATAACGCAACTAACGCGCAGCACTCGTGATGGAGTAATAAAGAATATTTACTGTACTTGAATACTAAACGCGCTTGAAGTGAGCAGCGTGGCCACTGATGACTGATGGAGCGGGACCAGCTGCGCTGAAAAAAAACTAAGTCCCGCGCTTTTTCGCTTAAACGCTGAAAAATCAAAATTTTTGTTCTGAAGGAAAATAACTAGTTTTACGTTAATAAACCGCTCTAGCGATTAATATAGACACCCAGGACATATAAATGCTTACTAAAAATTGACTTTTTTTATCAAAAAACTGCGTTTTTACTCAATTGCTGGACTCTGCCAATTTTCCTGACTCCGAGGGAAAAATATTCTATCACCCCAAATATCACAAAACTCCTTTAATTCACAAAAATTTGGGTTTCTCGTTCCCAGATATAAATACGTTATTATTTACTACTGACGTTGTATGCAGAACAATGCTGACACTTCGGGCGGTTTCAACACTCACTAATTCGAATTTTCGTCAAAATCAGAGATTTTCACCTCAAATGGACTCTGACAAAATTACAACACGATTTTCTCGAAAAATAACTAAATTCGGCAAAAATGTAATTATCACTGTTTAATGCTTTCCGAACAGAATTACGTCCCTTGCGCACACTAGAGAGTAATACTGACCCCAGAATATACACGAAACATGAAAATTCGAATTTTCGCCAAAAAATCAGATTCTAGCCCAAGCTGGACTTAGAAAATTTTCCACCTACGTTTCTACTGAAACAGAATTCTAAGTCTACACTACAAACACAATTTTACCGTCTTACTGGTAAAAACTAGAAAATATCATCCGCATCGACTGGGGAATCCTAATGACACCCAGAACATACACGTGACCCACGAATACAAATTAATTACAGTTAACGAGTTTCCGACATTGACTTAGCCGAAAACTTATCCCAAAATACTTAGAAATATTCCATGGACAAATAACATTTACACGCAACTTACTATCCCTTAAGCTCCTTCACTTACTATAGTGACCGACCAATAGCCCTAAGTCCAGAGGATTAACTACACTCTAGCAACAACGCCTCTGACTTAGACTAATACAACAGGGAATAACAAAACTTAATGTACGCACTTAGCCTAATATGCAAGAAAATGCTAAACACTTGGAAAATTTTTTTAACCGGGGATTGAATTTAGGGGAAAAAATTAACTTCTAGAACAACGAAAATAAACGGAAATTACTTTATAAATTTAAGTATACTTAATTAAAAAAATGCACTCGACTTAATCTTATAATTGTTCCTACCGGCTCGCCGTACCACACCTAGCCTAGGGGCCACACCCTCTAGGTTCCAACAGAGCGACACGCAGCTTTCAGCAACAATTATGACTAGGGACGACTCAACCTCCACTAAGTGTGCGATCACTTAGTTGTTGAATCGCTGTTAGGTAGGTTACTAGTCCGTCCCTCGGAGGCCGCAACGCCCTTCACGGATTACGTTTTTCCTAGCGTTTTGGGTCGTCTAATAACGCCCTCGGACTATCTACTGGCGTCCCACAGATATATCCGCCCCCGACAGCCCTCAAGGAACTGCTGTTGAGAGTATGGCGGCTCCCAACACCTCTGAATTAATTGCAATGGGTCGAGTATGGTACCCAGTCCAATCAACTCGGAGCGGTCTCCTTTTCAATAAATCTATTTTAACAGCCTAATCTTACTAACTAAACCTTAATCATATCAGCCCGCATGACCCAAGATTCGCCAATCCCCACTCAAACGCACTGTTGTGGGGCGCACTGCTAATCCTGGCCCGCGGCTGTCTCCTTAGCATCCGCGCACGTGTTCGAACGGCTAGACGCGTGAGCCTTTCAACAATTTCGAACAAAATTGTTGAAACCACCGCTGTGCACCATTGTAACACGGGTTTAGGTCTCTCTCTACTTCTCTTCTTTACCCTCTACCCGTATTCTTACTTTTTATTCTCTACCAAGGGACTCCAAAACTTTTACCAAAGCCAACTCCACGCCACGTGGTCCTAAGACGATTGACCGACTTAGGATTCTACACCCAGTATGACGTGACCTAGGCTCCGAGCAAAACCCTAGAGTCGCCTCTACGCTGCCACCACCAGACCAGTAACACAAGAGCAATGATCGAGGTCTGGATCGATCACGCTAATTAATCAACCTAGGGGCTTGATCCCCACTATATACGATGACCTTGAGTGTGGAATAAATTACACGGTAATGATAATTCCGATTCGATGTTAGAATCGGCGCCCAATCCAACTCTGCCTCGTGTGGACCACGTGACCAGGACAAGTGTACACATAAAACACATGGAAACAATAAAAATGCAAATTATTAACTTAATTTATTAAAAGAAAACTAAAGCAAAATCTAAATAGGTTCACTCCCTGTCACTTTAACACTCCCTACTTGACCTGAGTGGCAAATGAGAAGACTATCCCTATAATTAACAATAGCAACTATACCTTGGGCGACCACAGCTCTAGATGTTGGGCTGGTCTTGGGGAGAGGTAAGATGGTTGACCTCTTATCCCAGCTGCTCCCGTTTCCACACTGATCTCTCCCTTGTCTGGTCTACCCCAGACAGAACATTGTATCCTTCCGCCTAGTCAAAGTTTTACCAAGTTACTAGCCAGGTTTAAGTTATAACAATTAACCTCTGTTGTACTTAATTGATCCAGACTGGTTGAATTCTTTTACTGAAATTAAATTACACAAACATCTAACGGCAAAGCTGTTCCCGATCACAAAGATGGTTATTAAAACTTTGAGAAATAGTAGACCTGTCAACCCCTGATGACCTATGACCGCCGGTCACTCCGCCTTACAAGTTAGATCTGATTCGTGACGTCACTGATGGTGACTTAAACTCAATAATTAGAATACTCTTGATATTGTACCCAGTACTATTATACAATACAATTTTAATGCAAAATGAATAAAGGCTAATTTCTCTAAATTACTGAATACTATAGGATGGTTCATTATACAAAATTATGAACAAAGATGCCCGCCATTTGTGACTCAGACCTGCTAATTCCCAGGGGACTGGGCGTTGTTGAGAGGTCAGGTCCCTACTCGAACTTCTGGAACCTTCTGGAATAATTCTTACAACAGCCTAGTTTGTTACAAGGGGATACTCTTTCATTTTATATCAGGGCGCCAATTTCCCCTTACTTACAACTTATAATGTAACTTTCTCCCTTAACTGGCAGCCGGTCTGGTCGCCACATATATCAATAGACGCCCTGAACCTCAGAGAATCAGTAAGGAGAGCTGATATGACTCCTAAAGCAGGCAAACTAAAGACACAGGAGAGGGCACCATAACACTATATATATATATATATATATATATATATATATATATATATATATATATATATATATATATATATATATATATATATATATATATATATATTTTATATATATATATGTATATATATATATATATATATATATATATTTTAAATATATATATGTATATATATATATATATATATATATATATATATATATATATATATATATATATATATATATATATATATATATATATATATATCTTAGTATATTTTGGTAGCAGTCTTTCCTGTAGACATATATTATTAAATATGACCGAAAAAGTAAGATTAATAAATCTAACACAAATTTTCTCAATCTTTCGTACATTTCTTTTCACTGTTGGAGGTAAATCAAAAATCAATTCTCCAAAATTCATTTTTATTTCTAGTCTGACGCGACACGAGCGCGTTTCGTAAAACTTATTACATTTTCAAAGACTTTAGTTTACAAATACACAACTGAATAGAACTTACGCATCTCTGATTTTATATCTACATTTGAGTGAGGTGGATGGGGTGAGGTGGCATTAATAGGGTATTAATTTCATCAACACAAGACAGAACAAGAGGTGGTATTAATAGGGTATTAATTTCATCAACACAAGACAGAACACGAAACAATGGGTATTGAATAGAAGTGTTTGTAGAAAGCCTATTGGTCCATATTTCTTGATGCTTCTATATTGGAGCGGAGTCTTGAGGTGGGTAGAATATAGTTGTGCATTAATTGGCTGTTGATTGTTGGTGTTGACTTCTTGATGTGTAGTGCCTCGCAAACGTCAAACCGCCTGCTATCGCTATATCTATCGATGATTTCTGTGTTGTTTACTAGGATTTCTCTGGCGATGGTTTGGTTGTGGGAAGAGATTATATGTTCCTTAATGGAGCCCTGTTGCTTATGCATCGTTAAACGCCTAGAAAGAGATGTTGTTGTCTTGCCTATATACTGGGTTTTTTGGAGCTTACAGTCCCCAAGAGGGCATTTGAAGGCATAGACGACGTTAGTCTCTTTTAAAGCGTTCTGTTTTGTGTCTGGAGAGTTTCTCATGAGTAGGCTGGCCGTTTTTCTGGTTTTATAGTAAATCGTCAGTTGTATCCTCTGATTTTTGTCTGTAGGGATAACGTTTCTATTAACAATATCTTTCAGGACCCTTTCCTCCGTTTTATGAGCTGTGGAAAAGAAGTTCCTATAAAATAGTCTAATAGGGGGTATTGGTGTTGTGTTAGTTGTCTCTTCAGAGGTTGCATGGCGTTTCACTTTCCTTCTTATGATGTCTTCGACGAAACCATTGGAGAAGCCGTTGTTGGGCAGGTCCTAGTCAACAACGGCTTCTCCAATGGTTTCGTCGAAGACATCATAAGAAGGAAAGTGAAACGCCATGTAACCTCTGAAGAGACAACTAACACAACACCAATACCCCCTATTAGACTATTTTACAGGAACTTCTTTTCCACAGCTCATAAAACGTAGGAAAGGGTCCTGAAAGATATTGTTAATAGAAACGTTATCCCTACAGACAAAAATCAGAAGATACAACTGACGATTTACTATAAAACCAGAAAAACGGCCAGCCTACTCATGAGAAACTCTCCAGACACAAAACAGAACGCTTTAAAAGAGACAAACGTCGTCTATGCCTTCAAATGCCCTCTTGGGGACTGTAAGCTCCAAAAAACCCAGTATATAGGCAAGACAACAACATCTCTTTCTAGGCGTTTAACGATGCATAAGCAACAGGGCTCCATTAAGGAACATATAATCTCTTCCCACAACCAAACCATCGCCAGAGAAATCCTAGTAAACAACACAGAAATCATCGATAGATACAGCGATAGCAGGCGGTTTGACGTTTGCGAGGCACTACACATCAAGAAGTCAACACCAGCAATCAACAGCCAATTAATGCACAACTATATTCTACCCACCTCAAGACTCCGCTCCAATATAGAAGCATCAAGAAATATGGACCAATAGGCTTTCTACAAACACTTCTATTCAATACCCATTGTTTCGTGTTCTGTCTTGTGTTGATGAAATTAATACCCTATTAATACCACCTCTTGTTCTGTCTTGTGTTGATGAAATTAATACCCTATTAATGCCACCTCACCCCATCCACCTCACTCAAATGTAGATATAAAATCAGAGATGCGTAAGTTCTATTCAGTTGTGTATTTGTAAACTAAAGTCTTTGAAAATGTAATAAGTTTTACGAAACGCGCTCGTGTCGCGTCAGACTAGAAATAAAAATGAATTTTGGAGAATTGATTTTTGATTTACCTCCAACAGTGAAAAGAAATGTACGAAAGATTGAGAAAATTCGTGTTAGAATTATTAATCTTACTTTTTCGGTCATATTTAATAATATATATATATATATATATATATATATATATATATATATATATATATATATATATATATATATATATATATATATATATTCATATATATATTCTCAGTCATGATCTTGAAAGCAGAGGATGAATGTTTGACTGAGGTTAAACTCCTGTAGTTAGAAATACCCTTATGCTTACAAAAACGGGCTTTCAGGTTTCGTGAAATATTTCCCACAGTAGTTTGAACATTTTATTACATAGAAAACCCCAAATCTGAGGTCAATGAGGAAAATATAAAGCTGCTGTAAAAAAATAATGAGTTTTACCCTCAGACAATATTCAAAAGAACAGCAACAGAATTAAAAGTTTTATTCTGGAAGGATAACATGTTTAAAGTGAACTTTGAAAATGAAAGTTTTAATTGGCAGAGGAACAATGCAACATAAGGGTGCTACTTGCTCTACAAAGCAGCCAATTATGTGTGCCAATAAAGCAACTTACAGGTTAACAATATAAATGACAAAAAATCTGCACAAAACAATCTATTTGTTCAGGAATATCAAACGGAGTGGAAACAAGCAGGGAAGGCTCACAATGTGGGGTGTCATCAGTATTGGTGCAGGTCGGGGGATTGCCTATGATCATAATGTGGGATGTCACCAGTGTTGGAGCTGGTGGGGGGATGGCTGAGAACCACAATGATGGGTGTCACCAGTGTTGGAGCCGTTGGGGGGATGGCAGATCATAGTGTGTGGTGTCACCGGTGTTGGAGCTGGTGTTGTCGGAAATTCCGCCACCAATTACTAACTTTTAGCATAAGATGCAAGTGAAAAGTTGTTGTTGATATGTTAAATTATTATTAAACAAACTTATAGTAAAATACCTTAGTTAATACCTTAGTTACCTACTAAGAATTTGTGTATGTGGCGAATTTTTACTGGAAAATGATAATTAAATAGCCCCGCCAAAATTAACTTCACCAGCTAATAATATTATAAATTCATCTGTAAAATAACAGTCTTTGGACTAGTACTTGGCATACTTCAGTGTCGGGAGGCTATTGAGTTGAGCTCTGGTTGTCAAGGCGGGAGTGTCCTGCTTCTCGTTTACAGTCTTTGGGTTATAAACATCATAGAAGCATTTCCTAGGACTGAACTTAATTACCAGTTCTAAAATGAAATTAAACCAAACCGTCTTTCCACTTCTAGATATAACCGCATGTGGGGAAGACGCCCAATGCAGAAGGGCGAGGAAAAGAAGCCATTTTGAAACCAGGATGGTGGAAGTGTCGTGCTCTCATCTCGAGTGGTTGTGATCTACACGTTATTCTCGTCGAGTTGTGCACCACAACTTGACGCCATCGGTTCCTGGGAAGGCATTGTACCCGTTCAGTATTATTAGTGTTTGACCTCTATCATATATTTACATACTGTAGCAGTTATAATGTATAATTAATAACAACTAAGGGTGAGCCAATTTAATATCATCCTTCATGTCAAATTATTTAATCTATTCATATAAATTAAATCCATTATTGTAGCAAGTATTATGCTGTAACTCGATGGCTGGTAAATTGTTATATGTAGAAGTAATGTGGAGCTTCGCCCAGAGACGCCAGACCACGTGACTGATTCTTGTACTCACCTAGTTGTGCTTGCAGGGGCTGAGCTTTGGCTCTTTGATCCCGCCTCTCAACCGTCGATCAACTGATGTACAGATTCCTGAGCCTACTGGGCTCTGTCATATCTACAGTTGAAACTGTGTATGAAGTCAGCCTCCACCACATCACTCCCCAGTGCATTCCATTTACTAACTACTCTGACACTGAAAAAGTTATTTCTAATGTCTCTGTGGGTCATTTGGGTACTCACCTTCCACCTGTATCCCTTTGTGCGTGTACCACCAGTGTTAAATAGTCCATCCCTTCCAATTCCCCTGAGAATTTTGTAGGTGGTGATTATGTCTCCCCTAGCTCTTCTGTCTTCCAGTGATGTGAGGTGCAGTTCACGTAGTCTGTCCTCATAACTCATGCCTTTTAGTTCTGGTATGCCTTGTGGCATACCTTTGAACTTTTTCTAGCTTCGTCTTGTGCTTGACTTGGTACGGGCTCCATGTTGGGACTGCATACTCCAGGATTGGCCTTACATATGTGGTATACAAGGTTCTGAAGGATTCCTTACACAGGTTTCTGAAAGCAATTCTGATGTTAGCCAGCCTCGCATAGGCCGCTGATGTTATTCTTTTGATATGGGCTTCAGGAGACAGGTTTGGCGTGATATCAACGCCTATATCTTTCTCTCTGTCTGCTTCGTGAAGGACTTCATCTCCCTTTCGGTATCCAGTGTCTGGCTGTTACGGCCCTCTCGGGACGCAACGGGGTTCTTACTCTGATGTAGTTAGAGGAAGATATATATCCGGCCCCAAGCCAGTAGAGGCTATCAAGGGATGCGATCCGTGACGCAAGTAACTTAAAGGGAGTAGGGAAAGAAAGGTAAGAACTTAATATAGTATAATTTTCACCATCACCATTTAAATATATAGAAATAAAACGTACACAAGGGGGAGGGGTATTAACACTTTACAAAGGGGATCAACACTGTAGTCTTCTGCTGGAGACTATGGATCCTCGAAGCTAGGTGCTGAGTCCGCGGTGCTTTCTTCGTGGCCTCAAGACGTGTCCTCTGAGAACGCCGAGTCTACCCTGGCCACAGGTCAGCCACAACACAGGTCCACTGGGGGCACCGTCGTGGAGGCCGTCAACCACACGTCCAGCAGGTCTGCTGGCAGGTACTGAGCCACCAAGGCTGGTACGGCCACTCCACGAACGATAAGAGGGGTACGCCCTAGACAGGAGTCTCGTGTGATATCACCAATCACCCTCCTGTCCTCAATACCCCAGTGGATTATCGTCTCCAACCGTCGGTCCCGGGTAAATCCTTCCACTGCCCTGCCACTCCACTGGCAGGCTTAACACACCACAGTGTTCTTCCGGGGGGACGACGTCACGACAGCTGCAGCAAACTTCACAGTATGGAGACTGGCTGCCTCGGGTAGACTGACTCCACTTCCATCACAGTGGTCCCAGGTCGGCTCTGTAAGCAGACACGTCATCAATAACAGGGACACTAAAACACCATACTTACAGGCTCAGACACAAACGCCGGACATATCCACTCCATAGATGGCGTTGTAGTCTGAGCACCACCTCACCAGAGGTCAGCGGCGGCGGTGTTGGGCGCTGAACGGGACTGGAAACTGGTCCTCGAGGCCAGTACACGCTGTCCTCACTAGGTGTCGACGTCCGTTTGGCGGGGGTTTCGGGAGCCGACCCACAGATGGCGTAGTTGTTACTGCTCCTTGCTCGGATGCTGGATCCGGGTTCGTAACACCTCCCCACCAAAAAGAATTTGGTTTGGGGTTCTATAAAAAACACAAACCAAATTAGCAGGGCGACACAACTCCAAATGGACTTACTTATACTATGAACTAGAGTGATGAGGCTGTCTTGTCCACAGAACTTTTCTACTGAGAAACCCTGGCCCAAAGGGAGCTTGAAAATGGAAGGCAATGATCTGCCTGACGTAATCTTCCACGTCTCCACTGCGATGTCAAGCAGGGGCGTCATCTCACCTCTCTCGAGTACGGAATGGTTTCGACACGATCTGGGGTGACTCGACACTTCCTTATGTCGTGGCACCGATGATGGCTGACCACAGACGGCATTTCTAGTGCCGGTCCGATGGTCCTTCAGGGAGACAGGAACCTGGAATACAGGGGTCTGATAATTCAGAGTGATAGCGACCGCGAGTAAAACAGTACTTACAGCATACTCTACTAGATCCACACCTAGTCCCAACGGGGCTGTTCGTACGTCGCAGGTGGCATTCGCTCTGCCACCGTCAGGTCGACCAACGTTCCACATAACGCTGCATTGAGGCTCAGCAGTCACGCGGGGGGTGTCAACCTGTTGGAAACAGTCACTCACATTATCACATGTCGTACCTCCTGTATCATCTATTACCTCCCAGGTCCCTTCTTCAACTGCAACACTTGCAGTACAACTCTCCAATCCCTGGGACCTCTTCTCGATGTTCACGGGAGCCATCATCCTTCGGGTCGTCCACTGATCCTTACTGAGAACACAGAGAGCACATAGGAGAACAAAACAAAATACCGATAGGAAACATTTGGTAAGTCGAGGGATAAGTTTCCTGAGCTTGTCATGTCCATAGCCGGCACCATCCACTAGCCTGGCTTGGACCAAAGAGGGCACTAGACCTTTAGAACATACCTCACATACCTCTGACGTCTGGGGAATCTCTGGCTGGTCCACTACACGCTGTAACTTGCCATACCGCAAGCACACCTCAGCCTTCGCTCCAGACTCGTTGGTATCCGTGGGTGTCTGCACACGAGGCCTCTCTTCTAGCTCAGGTACCTCTGCCTTCTTAACCTCATGTTCCTTGTCGAGAGAATCAGGAGACACGGCTAGATAACTGTCGATCTGCGGGGGGGAGGACAAATTAGACATGTTCAAATCCGGGTCTGTCTTTACCTGGACATTACCATTGCCTGTTACCTCAGACCTTGCTGTTCTGGTAGACTCGTCCGCAACCTTGGGAAGATTGATGCTCCAATCTGTCACCAAGTCGTTGGCTAGTACCACGTCAATCCCAGCCACAGGGAGGGTATCGACTACTGCCAACTCACTTGTGCCGCTGAAATAAGGCGAGTCAAGATGTACTGGCACTAAGGGGGCGATGTACTGCGTCCTTGGAAACCCAACCAGGATAACCTCTGGTCTCCCATCCACACTTACTCCCTCGGGTAACGAGCTCTTCACGATCAGGGACTGGGCTGCTCCACTATCTCTGAGCACTACAACTGATCTACCAGTATGATCACTCGTTACATACCCGGTTGAAGTGTGAGGGGCCAACAAACTTGGTTCTTCCTGCTTCGTCGTAGACTGGTTTCCTGCTGGTGGCGTAACACAGCTCATCATCATCACCTCCCTACGTGCGCTGCCACCTCTTCTGCCTCGGCACCTAGCAGCTATATGCCCTTTCTGCCCACAAGTCCAGCACACCATATTCCTCCTCGGGCTCCGGTGTTTCGGACTGCTAGGACTTGTTCTTCGGGGGCTACTTGGGGGCGTCTTCTTAGCGCTTTGTGGGACGGGTCTTTCTTCTTCATCATGAGGTCTGTCGAACCGGCGCTGGTAATTCCTTGGGACGTACTTAGCAGACGGCCTATGAGTCAGGATGTACTCTTCAGCCATGGTGGCTGCTGCACTCAAGGTCTCTACCTGCTGTTCCTCTAAGTACGTCTTCAGGTCTACAGACAAACAATCCTTGAAGTCCTCGAGCAGAATCAGCTGTTCGAGGTCTTCCCTGGTCTCCACCTTCCGAGAGGCACACCATTCTTGAAAAAGTCGCTCCTTGATGGTGGCGAATTCGGTGAAAGTGTGCTCTGAGGTCTTCTTCAGGTTTCTGAACTTTTGCCTATATGCCTCAGGTACCAATTGGTACGCCATGAGCACCACTTTCTTCACCATATCGTAATCGCCGGAGTCGTCAAGGGATAACGTAGAGTAGGCGATTTGGGCCTTCCCAGTCAGGACTGACTGTATCATGATGGCCCAATTCTCCCTTGGCCACTCCAAAGAGGCAGCGACTTTCTCGAAGGCTGCGAAGAACTTCGAAACTTCTCTCTCGTTGAATTTGGGGACCATTTTGATATTCCTTACCGGATCGAAACCGCTTACTCCAGTTTGTCTCTGTCCAGCGCCTAATCGTAATACTTCTAGTTCATGTTGTCTCTGTCTTTCTTCTCTCTTTCTCGTTCTCTCTCTCTTTCTCGTTCTTCTCTCTCTCGTCTCTCTTCTCTTTCTCGTTCTCTTTCTCGTTCTTCTCTCTCTCTTTCGCGTTCTAATTCTAAACGCCTCATCGCCAATTCTTTATCTTGTCTTTCCCTTTCCATTTCTAATTTCTTCCACTCTATTTCTCGATTAATTTCCAAGGCACGCATTTTGACTGTTAGGAAGCTGATATTAAGCTCACCTGCATCACTGTCAATGTCACTGCCCTTATCTTCCTTTTCTGTGGAAGCTATTTCCTCACCTTCCCTTGTACTAGGAGTCTCGCCTTCCTGTTTCCCTTCTGCCTTCAGGTGCCGGTGAACCTTGGACAAGATCTCCACACGGGAATCACTGGCACGGATCTTGATCTCCAGGTAGGCGCTCACTAGTACAAGTTCCGGTTTGCTCAGATACTTTAATCTGGCAAGACAGTCCACTCTGTTCAGAAAAGCCTGAACATCGTCCAGATCATCGATGGTAGCTTTGTCTGCCATTGTCACAGATGGAACACTTAACTAGCACTTAACACACCGAGCACTGTTCTACGCCAATACTGCACTTTATCGCACCAAACACTGCACTTGCCAATATTGCACGTAATCACTTCGGGCACCACACTACCCAATATTGCACTGAGTCCAAGCGAACACTTCGCTCTACAATATTGCACTGAATCACTGAGCACCGTACTAGTCAATATTGCACTTAATCGCTTAATCACAGCGAGCACCACACTGCACAATATCGCACTTAGTCACTGAGCACCGCACAGGACGTATAACGTCACAATCGTCACACGGGGAATTATATACAGGGATTACGCCACTTCACCACCCCTGTCAAACATACTTAACAAGGGGACGGATCCCGCTGGGGATGCCAATTATGTTACGGCCCTCTCGGGACGCAACGGGGTTCTTACTCTGATGTAGTTAGAGGAAGATATATATCCGGCCCCAAGCCAGTAGAGGCTATCAAGGGATGCGATCCGTGACGCAAGTAACTTAAAGGGAGTAGGGAAAGAAAGGTAAGAACTTAATATAGTATAATTTTCACCATCACCATTTAAATATATAGAAATAAAACGTACACAAGGGGGAGGGGTATTAACACTTTACAAAGGGGATCAACACTGTAGTCTTCTGCTGGAGACTATGGATCCTCGAAGCTAGGTGCTGAGTCCGCGGTGCTTTCTTCGTGGCCTCAAGACGTGTCCTCTGAGAACGCCGAGTCTACCCTGGCCACAGGTCAGCCACAACACAGGTCCACTGGGGGCACCGTCGTGGAGGCCGTCAACCACACGTCCAGCAGGTCTGCTGGCAGGTACTGAGCCACCAAGGCTGGTACGGCCACTCCACGAACGATAAGAGGGGTACGCCCTAGACAGGAGTCTCGTGTGATATCACCAATCACCCTCCTGTCCTCAATACCCCAGTGGATTATCGTCTCCAACCGTCGGTCCCGGGTAAATCCTTCCACTGCCACTCCACTGGCAGGCTTAACACACCACAGTGTTCTTCCGGGGGGACGACGTCACGACAGCTGCAGCAAACTTCACAGTATGGAGACTGGCTGCCTCGGGTAGACTGACTCCACTTCCATCACAGTGGTCCCAGGTCGGCTCTGTAAGCAGACACGTCATCAATAACAGGGACACTAAAACACCATACTTACAGGCTCAGACACAAACGCCGGACATATCCACTCCATAGATGGCGTTGTAGTCTGAGCACCACCTCACCAGAGGTCAGCGGCGGCGGTGTTGGGCGCTGAACGGGACTGGAAACTGGTCCTCGAGGCCAGTACACGCTGTCCTCACTAGGTGTCGACGTCCGTTTGGCGGGGGTTTCGGGAGCCGACCCACAGATGGCGTAGTTGTTACTGCTCCTTGCTCGGATGCTGGATCCGGGTTCGTAACACTGGCCTCCTAATTCCTCCTCCTAGTTTCATTACCTTAGATTTACTTAGGTTGAACTTTAGTAGCCATTTGTCGGACTATTCCTTCAGTTTGTTTAGGTCATCTTGTAGCCTCATTCTATCTTCCTCTGCCTTGATCCTCCTCATAATTTTTGCATCATCAGCGAACATCGAGAGGAACGAGTCAATTCTTTCTGGGAGATTATTTACGTATACCAGAAACAGTATAGGTTCAAGGACTGATCCCTGTGGGACTCCACTGGTAACTCCCCACCACTCCGAGACCTCACCCCTCACAGTGACTCGCTGTGTTCTGTTGCTTAGGTACTTCCTTATCCAGTGGAGTTCCTTCCCTTTCACTCCTGCCTGCAATGCCAGTTTGTGCACTAGTCTCTTATGTGGTTCTGTGTCAAAAGCTTTTTGGCAGTCCAGGAATATGCAGTCAGCCCAGCCCTCTCTCTCTTGCCTGATTTTTGTTGCTTGGTCATAGAACTCAATTAAACCTGTTAGGCATGATTTTCCATTTCTGAACCCATGCTGATGTTGTGTTACAAAGGTCTTCCGCTCCAGATGTTCCACTAGCTTTTTTCGCACAATCTTCTCCATCATCTTACATTGAATGCAAGTTAGGGACACTGGCCTGTGGTTCAGTGTCTCCTGTTTATCACAATGGCTGACAATGGCTGAGGATTGTCCAATCCTGCACATACTGACGTAATGACCCACGAGACCACGTGACTGGGGCGGGTGGGGGTGTGTGTGGCAAGTGATTATAATGTGGGGTGTCACCAGTGTTGGAGCTGGGGGGGGGGCTGGTGATCATAGTGTGGGGTGTCACCTGTGTTGGAGCTGGAGGGGAAGTGGCTGGTGATCATAGTGTGAGGTGTCACCAGTGTTGGAGCTGGTGGGGGTGGCTGGTGATAATAGTGTGGGGTGTCACCAGTGTTGGAGCTGGAGGGGAAGTGGCTGGTGATCATAGTGTGGGGTGTCACCAGTGTTGGAGCTGGAGGGGAAGTGGCTGGTGATCATAGTGTGAGGTGTCACCAGTGTTGGAGCTGGAGGGGAAGTGGGTGGTGATCATAGTGTGGGGTGTCACCAGTGTTGGAGCTGGTGGGGGTGGCTGGTGATCATAGTGTGGGGTGTCACCAGTGTTGGAGCTGGAGGGGAAGTGGCTGGTGATCATAGTGTGGGGTGTCACCTGTGTTGGAGCTGGTGGTGGTGCGGGTGGCTGGTGACCATAGTGTGGGGTGTCACCAGTGTTGGAGCTGGTTGGGGGGGGGTGGCTGGTGATCATAGTGTGGGGTGTCACCTGTGTTGGAGCTAGTGGGGGTGGCTGGTGATCATAGAGTGGGGTGTCACCAGTGTTGGAGCTGGTGGGGGTGGCTGGTGATCATAGTGTTGGGTGTCACCAATGTTGGAGCTGGTGGGGGTGGCTGGTGATCATAGTGTGGGGTGTCACCAGTGTTGGAGCTGGAGCGAAAGTGGCTGGTGATCATAGTGTGGGGTGTCACCAGTGTTGGAGCTGGTGGGGGGGGGCTGGTGATCATAGTGTGGGGTGTCACCAGTGTTGGAGCTGGTGGGGGGGGGGCTGGTGATCGTAGTGTGGATGTCACCAGTGTTGGAGCTGGTGGAGGGGGGGGGGGTGGCTGGTGATCATAGTGTGGGGTGTTCCCTGTGTTGGAGCTGGTGGGGGGGTGGTGGCTGGTGATCATAGTGTGGGGTGTCACCAGTGTTGGAGCTGGTGGAGGGGGGGAGGGGTGGCTGGTGATCATAGTGTGGGGTGTCACCAGTGATGGAGCTGGTGGGGGGGGCTGGTGATCATAGTGTGGGGTGTCACCAGTGTTGGAGCTGGTGGGGGGGGGCTGGTGATCATAGTGTGGGGTGTCACCAGTGTTGGAGCTGGTGGGGGGGCTGGTGATCATAGTGTGGGGTGTCACCAGTGTTAGAGCTGGTGGGGGGGGGGGGGTGGCTGGTGATCATAGTGTGGGGTGTCACCAGTGATGGAGCTGGTGGGGGGGGGGGGCTGGTGATCATAGTGTGGGGTGTCACCAGTGATGGAGCTGGTGGGGGGGGGGTGGCTGGTGATCATAGTGTGGGGTGTCACCAGTGATGGAACTGGTGGGGGGGTGGCTGGTGATCATAGTGTGGGGTGTCACCAGTGTTGGAGCTGGTGGGGGGGTGGCTGGTGATCATAGTGTGGGGTGTCACCAGTGTTGGAGCTGGTGGGGGGGGGGCTGGTGATCATAGTGTGGGGTGTCACCAGTGTTGGAGCTGGTGGGGGAAGGGGTGGCTGGTGATCATAGTGTGGGGTGTCACCAGTGTTGGAGCTGGTGGGGGGGTGGCTGGTGATCATAGTGTGGGGTGTCACCAGTGTTGGAGCTGGGCGGGGGGGGTGGCTGGTGATCATAGTGTGGGGTGTCACCAGTGTTGGAGCTGGTGGGGGGGGTGGCTGGTGATCATAGTGTGGGGTGTCACCAGTGATGGAGCTGGTGGGGGGGGGGGCTGGTGATCATAGTGTGGGGTGTCACCAGTGTAGGAGCTTGTGGGGGGGGGTGGCTGGTGATCATAGTGTGGGGTGTCACCAGTGATGGAGCTGGTGGTGGGGGGGGGGGGCTGGAGATCATAGTGTGGGGTGTCACCAGTGTTGGAGCTGGTGGGGGGTGGGTGGCTGGTGATCATAGTGTGGGGTGTCACCAGTGATGGAGCTGGTGGGGGGGGCTGGTGATCATAGTGTGGGGTGTCACCAGTGTGGGAGCTTGTGGGGGGGGGGGGTGGCTGGTGATCATAGTGTGGGGTGTCACCAGTGATGGAGCTGGTGGGGGGGGCTGGTGATCATAGTGTGGGGTGTCACCAGTGTTGGAGCTGGTGGGGGGGGGCTGGTGATCATAGTGTGGGGTGTCACCAGTGATTGGAGCTGGTGGGGGGGGGGGTGGCTGGTGATCATAGTGTGGGGTGTCACCAGTGATGGAGCTGGTGGTGGGGGGTGGCTGGTGATCATAGTGTGGGGTGTCACCAGTGTTGGAGCTGGTGGGGGTGGCTGGTGATCATAGTGTGGGGTGTCACCAGTGTTGGAGCTGGTGGGGGGGG